>NW_027618515.1:0-70234 GCF_964187855.1 Myxine glutinosa | reverse complement strand
AAGTGCAAAAAGTGGTTTTTCAACACTAACACAAGTGAGAAAAGTGTTTTTTCCACACTAATACAAGTGCAAAAGTGGTTTCCTGCACCAACAAAAGTGCGAAAAGTGGTTTTTCAACACTAACACAAGTGCGAAAAGTGGTTTTTCAACACTATCACAAGTGCAAAAAGTGTTTTTTCCACACTAATACAAGTGCAAAAGTGGTTTCCTGCACCAACAAAAGTGCGAAAAGTGGTTTTTCAACACTAACACAAGTGCGAAAAGTGGTTTTTCAACACTATCACAAGTGCAAAAAGTGTTTTTTTCCACACTAATACAAGTGCAAAAGTGGTTTCCTGCACCAACACAAGTGCGAAAAGTGGTTTTTCAACACTAACACAAGTGCGAAAAGTGGTTTTTCAACACTAACACAAGTGCAAAAAGTGTTTTTTCCACACTAATACAAGTGCAAAAGTGGTTTCCTGCACCAACACAAGTGCGAAAAGTGGTTTTTCAACACTAACACAAGTGCGAAAAGTGGTTTTTCAACACTAACACAAGTGCAAAAAGTGGTTTTTCAACACTAACACAAGTGCGAAAAGTGTTTTTTCCACACTAATACAAGTGCAAAAGTGGTTTCCTGCACCAACACAAGTGCGAAAAGTGGTTTTTCAACATTGACACAAGTGCGAAAAGTGGTTTTTCAACACTAACACAAGTGCGAAAAGTGTTTTTTCAACACTAACACAAGTGCGAAAAGTGGTTTTTCCACACTAATACAAGTGCAAAAGTGGTTTCCTGCACCAACACAAGTGCGAAAAGTGGTTTTTCAACAATAACACAAGTGCGAAAAGTGGTTTTTCAACACTAACACATGTGCAAAAAGTGTATTTTCCACACTAATACAAGTGCAAAAGTGGTTTCCTGCACCAATACAACTGCGAAAAGTGGTTTTTCAACACTAACACAAGTGCGAAAAGTGGTTTTTCAACACTAACACAAGTGCAAAAAGTGGTTTTTCAACACTAACACAAGTGAGAAAAGTGTTTTTTCCACACTAATACAAGTGCAAAAGTGGTTTCCTGCACCAACAAAAGTGCGAAAAGTGGTTTTTCAACACTAACACAAGTGCGAAAAGTGGTTTTTCAACACTATCACAAGTGCAAAAAGTGTTTTTCCACACTAATACAAGTGCAAAAGTGGTTTCCTGCACCAACAAAAGTGCGAAAAGTGGTTTTTCAACACTAACACAAGTGCGAAAAGTGGTTTTTCAACACTATCACAAGTGCAAAAAGTGTTTTTTTCCACACTAATACAAGTGCAAAAGTGGTTTCCTGCACCAACACAAGTGCGAAAAGTGGTTTTTCAACACTAACACAAGTGCGAAAAGTGGTTTTTCAACACTAACACAAGTGCAAAAAGTGTTTTTTCCACACTAATACAAGTGCAAAAGTGGTTTCCTGCACCAACACAAGTGCGAAAAGTGGTTTTTCAACACTAACACAAGTGCGAAAAGTGGTTTTTCAACACTAACACAAGTGCAAAAAGTGGTTTTTCAACACTAACACAAGTGCGAAAAGTGTTTTTTCCACACTAATACAAGTGCAAAAGTGGTTTCCTGCACCAACACAAGTGCGAAAAGTGGTTTTTCAACATTGACACAAGTGCGAAAAGTGGTTTTTCAACACTAACACAAGTGCGAAAAGTGTTTTTTCAACACTAACACAAGTGCGAAAAGTGGTTTTTCCACACTAATACAAGTGCAAAAGTGGTTTCCTGCACCAACACAAGTGCGAAAAGTGGTTTTTCAACAATAACACAAGTGCGAAAAGTGGTTTTTCAACACTAACACATGTGCAAAAAGTGTATTTTCCACACTAATACAAGTGCAAAAGTGGTTTCCTGCACCAATACAACTGCGAAAAGTGGTTTTTCAACACTAACACAAGTGCGAAAAGTGGTTTTTCAACACTAACACAAGTGCAAAAAGTGGTTTTTCAACACTAACACAAGTGAGAAAAGTGTTTTTTCCACACTAATACAAGTGCAAAAGTGGTTTCCTGCACCAACAAAAGTGCGAAAAGTGGTTTTTCAACACTAACACAAGTGCGAAAAGTGGTTTTTCAACACTATCACAAGTGCAAAAAGTGTTTTTCCACACTAATACAAGTGCAAAAGTGGTTTCCTGCACCAACAAAAGTGCGAAAAGTGGTTTTTCAACACTAACACAAGTGCGAAAAGTGGTTTTTCAACACTATCACAAGTGCAAAAAGTGTTTTTTCCACACTAATACAAGTGCAAAAGTGGTTTCCTGCACCAACACAAGTGCGAAAAGTGGTTTTTCAACACTAACACAAGTGCGAAAAGTGGTTTTTCAACACTAACACAAGTGCAAAAAGTGTTTTTTCCACACTAATACAAGTGCAAAAGTGGTTTCCTGCACCAACACAAGTGCGAAAAGTGGTTTTTCAACACTAACACAAGTGCGAAAAGTGGTTTTTCAACACTAACACAAGTGCAAAAAGTGGTTTTTCAACACTAACACAAGTGCGAAAAGTGTTTTTTCCACACTAATACAAGTGCAAAAGTGGTTTCCTGCACCAACACAAGTGCGAAAAGTGGTTTTTCAACACTGACACAAGTGCGAAAAGTGGTTTTTCAACACTAACACAAGTGCGAAAAGTGTTTTTTCAACACTAACACAAGTGCGAAAAGTGGTTTTTCCACACTAATACAAGTGCAAAAGTGGTTTCCTGCACCAACACAAGTGCGAAAAGTGGTTTTTCAACAATAACACAAGTGCGAAAAGTGGTTTTTCAACACTAACACATGTGCAAAAAGTGTATTTTCCACACTAATACAAGTGCAAAAGTGGTTTCCTGCACCAATACAACTGCAAAAAGTGGTTTTTCAACACTAACACAAGTGCGAAAAGTGGTTTTTCAACACTAACACAAGTGCAAAAAGTGGTTTTTCAACACTAACACAAGTGAGAAAAGTGTTTTTTCCACACTAATACAAGTGCAAAAGTGGTTTCCTGCACCAACAAAAGTGCGAAAAGTGGTTTTTCAACACTAACACAAGTGCGAAAAGTGGTTTTTCAACACTATCACAAGTGCAAAAAGTGTTTTTCCACACTAATACAAGTGCAAAAGTGGTTTCCTGCACCAACAAAAGTGCGAAAAGTGGTTTTTCAACACTAACACAAGTGCGAAAAGTGGTTTTTCAACACTATCACAAGTGCAAAAAGTGTTTTTTCCACACTAATACAAGTGCAAAAGTGGTTTCCTGCACCAACACAAGTGCGAAAAGTGGTTTTTCAACACTAACACAAGTGCGAAAAGTGGTTTTTCAACACTAACACAAGTGCGAAAAGTGGTTTTTCCACACTAATACATTGCAAAAGTGGTTTCCTGCACCAACACAAGTGCGAAAAGTGGTTTTTCAACACTAACACAAGTGCGAAAAGTGGTTTTTCAACACTAACACAAGTGCGAAAAGTGGTGTTTCCACACTAATACAAGTGCAAAAGTGGTTCCTGCATCAACACAAGTACGAAAAGTGGTTTTTCAACACTATCACAAGTGCAAAAAGTGTTTTTTCTACACTAATACAAGTGCAAAAAGTGTTTTTTCCACACTAATACAAGTGCGAAAAGTGGTTTTTCAACCCTAACACAAGTGCGAAAAGTGGTTTTTCAACAATAACACAAGTGCGAAAAGTGGTTTTTCCACACTAATACAAGTGCAAAAGTGGTTTCCTGCACCAACACAAGTGCGAAAAGTGGTTTTTCAACACTAACACAAGTGCGAAAAGTGGTTTTTCAACACTAACACAAGTGCGAAAAGTGGTTTTTCAACACTAACACAAGTGCGAAAAGTGGTTTTTCAACACTAACACAAGTGCAAAAAGTGTTTTTTCCACACTAATACAAGTGCAAAAGTGGTTTCCTGCACCAACACAAGTGCGAAAAGTGGTTTTTCAACACTAACACAAGTGCGAAAAGTGGTTTTTCAACACTAACACAAGTGCGAAAAGTGGTTTATCCACACTAATACAAGTGCAAAAGTGGTTTCCTGCACCAACACAAGTGCGAAAAGTGGTTTTTCAACACTAACACAAGTGCGAAAAGTGTTTTTCCACACTAATACAAGTGCAAAATTGGTTTCCTGCACCAACACAAGTGCGAAAAGTGGTTTTTCAACACTAACACAAGTGCGAAAAGTGGTTTTTCAACACTAACACAAGTGCAAAAAGTGTTTTTTCCACACTAATACAAGTGCAAAAGTGGTTTCCTGCACCAACACAAGTGCGAAAAGTGGTTTTTCAACACTAACACAAGTGCGAAAAGTGGTTTTTCAACACTAACACAAGTGCGAAAAGTTGTTTTTCCACACTAATACAAGTGCAAAAGTGATTTCCTGCACCAACACAAGTGCGAAAAGTGGTTTTTCAACACTAGCACAAGTGCGAAAAGTGGTTTTTCAACACTAACACAAGTGCGAAAAGTTGTTTTTCCACACTAATACAAGTGCAAAAGTGGTTTCCTGCACCAACACAAGTGCGAAAAGTGGTTTTTCAACACTAACACAAGTGCGAAAAGTGATTTTTCAACACTAACACAAGTGTGAAAAGTGGTTTTTCCACACTAATACAGTGTAAAAGTGGTTTCCTGCACCAACACAAGTGCGAAAAGTGGTTTTTCAACACTAACACAAGTGCGAAAAGTGGTTTTTCAACACTAACACAAGTGCGAAAAGTGGTGTTTCCACACTAATACAAGTGCAAAAGTGGTTTCCTGCACCAACACAAGTGCGAAAAGTGGTTTTTCAACACTAACACAAGTGCGAAAAGTGGTTTTTCAACACTAACACAAGTGCGAAAAGTGGTTTTTCAACACTAACACAACTGCGAAAAGTGGTTTATCCACACTAATACAAGTGCAAAAGTGGTTCCTGCATCAACACAAGTACGAAAAGTGGTTTTTCAACACTATCAAAAGTGTTTTTTCAACCCTAACACAAGTGCGAAAAGTGGTTTTTCAACACTAACACAAGTGCGAAAAGTGGTTTTTCCACACTAATACAAGTGCAAAAGTGGTTTCCTGCACCAACACAAGTGCGAAAAGTGGTTTTTCAACACTAACACAAGTGCGAAAAGTGGTTTTTCAACACTAACACAAGTGCGAAAAGTGGTTTTTCAACACTAACACAAGTGCGAAAAGTGGTTTTTCAACACTATCACAAGTGCAAAAAGTGTTTTTTCCACACTAATACAAGTGCAAAAGTGGTTTCCTGCACCAACACAAGTGCGAAAAGTGGTTTTTCAACACTAACACAAGTGCGAAAAGTGGTTTTTCAACACTAACACAAGTGCGAAAAGTGGTTTATCCACACTAATACAAGTGCAAAAGTGGTTTCCTGCACCAACACAAGTGCGAAAAGTGGTTTTTCAACACTAACACAAGTGCGAAAAGTGGTTTTTCAACACTAACACAAGTGCGAAAAGTGTTTTTTCCACACTAATACAAGTGCAAAAGTGGTTTCCTGCACCAACACAAGTGCGAAAAGTGGCTTTTCAACACTAACACAAGTGGGAAAAGTGGTTTTTCAACACTAACACAAGTGCAAAAAGTGTTTTTTCCACACTAATACAAGTGCAAAAGTGGTTTCCTGCACCAACACAAGTGCGAAAAGTGGTTTTTCAACACTAACACAAGTGCGAAAAGTGGTTTTTCAACACTAACACAAGTGCGAAAAGTTGTTTTTCCACACTAATACAAGTGCAAAAGTGGTTTCCTGCACCAACACAAGTGCGAAAAGTGGTTTTTCAACACTAGCACAAGTGCGAAAAGTGGTTTTTCAACACTAACACAAGTGCGAAAAGTTGTTTTTCCACACTAATACAAGTGCAAAAGTGGTTTCCTGCACCAACACAAGTGCGAAAAGTGGTTTTTCAACACTAACACAAGTGCGAAAAGTGATTTTTCAACACTAACACAAGTGTGAAAAGTGGTTTTTCCACACTAATACAGTGTAAAAGTGGTTTCCTGCACCAACACAAGTGCGAAAAGTGGTTTTTCAACACTAACACAAGTGCGAAAAGTGGTTTTTCAACACTAACACAAGTGCGAAAAGTGGTGTTTCCACACTAATACAAGTGCAAAAGTGGTTTCCTGCACCAACACAAGTGCGAAAAGTGGTTTTTCAACACTAACACAAGTGCGAAAAGTGGTTTTTCAACACTAACACAAGTGCGAAAAGTGGTGTTTCCACACTAATACAAGTGAAAAGTGGTTTCCTGCACCAACACAAGTACGAAAAGTGGTTTTTCAACACTATCACAAGTGCAAAAAGTGTTTTTTCTACACTAATACAAGTACAAAAAGTGTTTTTTCCACACTAATACAAGTGCGAAAAGTGTTTTTTCAACCCTAACACAAGTGCGAAAAGTGGTTTTTCAACACTAACACAAGTGCGAAAAGTGGTTTTTCCACACTAATACAAGTGCAAAAGTGGTTTCCTGCACCAACACAAGTGCGAAAAGTGGTTTTTCAACACTAACACAAGTGCGAAAAGTGGTTTTTCAACACTAACACAAGTGCGAAAAGTGGTTTTTCAACACTAACACAAGTGCGAAAAGTGGTTTTTCAACACTAACACAAGTGCAAAAAGTGTTTTTTCCACACTAATACAAGTGCAAAAGTGGTTTCCTGCACCAACACAAGTGCGAAAAGTGGTTTTTCAACACTAACACAAGTGCGAAAAGTGGTTTTTCAACACTAACACAAGTGCGAAAAGTGGTTTATCCACACTAATACAAGTGCAAAAGTGGTTTCCTGCACCAACACAAGTGCGAAAAGTGGTTTTTCAACACTAACACAAGTGCGAAAAGTGGTTTTTCAACACTAACACAAGTGCGAAAAGTGTTTTTTCCACACTAATACAAGTGCAAAAGTGGTTTCCTGCACCAACACAAGTGCGAAAAGTGGTTTTTCAACACTAACACAAGTGCGAAAAGTGGTTTTTCAACACTAACACAAGTGCAAAAAGTGTTTTTTCCACACTAATACAAGTGCAAAAGTGGTTTCCTGCACCAACACAAGTGCGAAAAGTGGTTTTTCAACACTAACACAAGTGCGAAAAGTGGTTTTTCAACACTAACACAAGTGCAAAAAGTGGTTTTTCAACACTAACACAAGTGCGAAAAGTGGTTTTTCCACACTAATACAAGTGCAAAAGTCGTTTCCTGCACCAACACAAGTGCGAAAAGTGGTTTCCTGCATCAACACAAGTACGAAAAGTGGTTTTTCAACACTATCACAAGTGCAAAAAGTGTTTTTTCTACACTAATACAAGTGCAAAAAGTGTTTTTTCCACACTAATACAAGTGCGAAAAGTGGTTTTTCAACCCTAACACAAGTGCGAAAAGTGGTTTTTCCACACTAATACAAGTGCAAAAGTGGTTTCCTGCACCAACACGAGTGCGAAAAGTAGTTTTTCAACACTAACACAAGTGCGAAAAGTGGTTTTTCAACACTAACACAAGTGCGAAGAGTGTTTTTTCCACACTAATACAAGTGCAAAAGTGGTTTCCTGCACCAACACAAGTGCGAAAAGTGGTTTTTCAACACTAACACAAGTGCGAAAAGTGGTTTTTCAACACTAACACAAGTGCGAAAAGTGGTTTTTCAACACTAACACAAGTGCGAAAAGTGTTTTTTCCACACTAATACAAGTGCAAAAGTGGTTTCCTGCACCAACACATGTGCGAAAAGTGGTTTTTCAACACTAACACAAGTGCGAAAAGTGGTTTTTCAACACTAACACAAGTGCGAAAAGTGGTTTTTCAACACTAACACAAGTGCGAAAAGTGGTTTTTCCACACTAATACAAGTACAAAAGTGGTTTCCTGCACCAACACAAGTGCGAAAAGTGGTTTTTCAACACTAACACAAGTGCGAAAAGTGGTTTTTCAACACTAACACAAGTGCGAAAAGTATTTTTACCACACTATTACAAGTGCAAAAGTGGTTTCCTGCACCAACACATGTGCGAAAAGTGGTTTTTCAACACTAACACAAGTGCGAAAAGTGGTTTTTCAACACTAACACAAGTGCGAAAAGTGGTTTTTCAACACTAACACAAGTGCGAAAAGTGGTTTTTCCACACTAATATAAGTGCAAAAGTGGTTTCCTGCACCAACACAAGTGCGAAAAGTGGTTTTTCAACACTAACACAAGTGCGAAAAGTGGTTTTTCAACACTATCACAAGTGCAAAAAGTGTTTTTTCCACACTAATACAAGTGCAAAAGTGGTTTCCTGCACAAACACAAGTGCGAAAAGTGGTTTTTCAACACTAACACAAGTGCGAAAAGTGGTTTTTCAATACTAACACAAGTGCGAAAAGTGGTTTTTCCACACTAATACAAGTGCAAAAGTGGTTTCCTGCACCAACACAAGTTCGAAAAGTGGTTTTTCAACACTAACACAAGTGCGAAAAGTGGTTTTTCAACACTAACACAAGTGCGAAAAGTGGTTTTTCAACACTAACACAAGTGCAAAAAGTGGTTTTACAACACTAACACAAGTGCGAAAAGTGGTTTTTCCACACTAATACAAGTGCAAAAGTCGTTTCCTGCACCAACACAAGTGCGAAAAGTGGTTTCCTGCATCAACACAAGTACGAAAAGTGGTTTTTCAACACTATCACAAGTGCAAAAAGTGTTTTTTCTACACTAATACAAGTGCAAAAAGTGTTTTTTCCACACTAATACAAGTGCGAAAAGTGGTTTTTCAACCCTAACACAAGTGCGAAAAGTGGTTTTTCCACACTAATACAAGTGCAAAAGTGGTTTCCTGCACCAACACGAGTGCGAAAAGTAGTTTTTCAACACTAACACAAGTGCGAAAAGTGGTTTTTCAACACTAACACAAGTGCGAAGAGTGTTTTTTCCACACTAATACAAGTGCAAAAGTGGTTTCCTGCACCAACACAAGTGCGAAAAGTGGTTTTTCAACACTAACACAAGTGCGAAAAGTGGTTTTTCAACACTAACACAAGTGCGAAAAGTGGTTTTTCAACACTAACACAAGTGTGAAAAGTGTTTTTTCCACACCAATACAAGTGCAAAAGTGGTTTCCTGCACCAACACATGTGCGAAAAGTGGTTTTTCAACACTAACACAAGTGCGAAAAGTGGTTTTTCAACACTAACACAAGTGCGAAAAGTGGTTTTTCAACACTAACACAAGTGCGAAAAGTGGTTTTTCCACACTAATACAAGTACAAAAGTGGTTTCCTGCACCAACACAAGTGCGAAAAGTGGTTTTTCAACACTAACACAAGTGCGAAAAGTGGTTTTTCAACACTAACACAAGTGCGAAAAGTATTTTTTCCACACTATTACAAGTGCAAAAGTGGTTTCCTGCACCAACACATGTGCGAAAAGTGGTTTTTCAACACTAACACAAGTGCGAAAAGTGGTTTTTCAACACTAACACAAGTGCGAAAAGTGGTTTTTCAACACTAACACAAGTGCGAAAAGTGGTTTTTCCACACTAATATAAGTGCAAAAGTGGTTTCCTGCACCAACACAAGTGCGAAAAGTGGTTTTTCAACACTAACACAAGTGCGAAAAGTGGTTTTTCAACACTATCACAAGTGCAAAAAGTGTTTTTTCCACACTAATACAAGTGCAAAAGTGGTTTCCTGCACAAACACAAGTGCGAAAAGTGGTTTTTCAACACTAACACAAGTGCGAAAAGTGGTTTTTCAATACTAACACAAGTGCGAAAAGTGGTTTTTCCACACTAATACAAGTGCAAAAGTGGTTTCCTGCACCAACACAAGTTCGAAAAGTGGTTTTTCAACACTAACACAAGTGCGAAAAGTGGTTTTTCAACACTAACACAAGTGCGAAAAGTGTTTTTTCCACACTAATACAAGTGCAAAAGTGGTTTCCTGCACCAACACAAGTGCAAAAAGTGTTTTTTCCACACTAATACAAGTGCAAAAGTGGTTTCCTGCACCAACACAAGTGTGAAAAGTTGTTTTTCAACACTAACACAAGTGCGAAAAGTGATTTTTCAACACTAACACAAGTGCGAAAAGTGGTTTTTCCACACTAATACAGTGTAAAAGTGGTTTCCTGCACCAACACAAGTGCGAAAAGTGGTTTTTCAACACTAACACAAGTGCGAAAAGTGGTTTTCAACACTAACACAAGTGCGAAAAGTGGTGTTTCCACACTAATACAAGTGCAAAAGTGGTTTCCTGCACCAACACAAGTGCGAAAAGTGGTTTTTCAACACTAACACAAGTGCGAAAAGTGGTTTTTCCACACTAACACAAGTGCGAAAAGTGGTTTTTCAACACCAACACAACTGCGAAAAGTGGTTTTTCCACACTAATACAAGTGCAAAAGTGGTTCCTGCATCAACACAAGTACGAAAAGTGGTTTTTCAACACTATCACAAGTGCAAAAAGTGTTTTTTCTACACTAATACAAGTGCAAAAAGTGTTTTTTCCACACTAATACAAGTGCGAAAAGTGGTTTTTCAACCCTAACACAAGTGCGAAAAGTGGTTTTTCAACACTAACACAAGTGCGAAAAGTGGTTTTTCCACACTAATACAAGTGCAAAAGTGGTTTCCTGCACCAACACAAGTGCGAAAAGTGGTTTTTCAACACTAACACAAATGCGAAAAGTGGTTTTTCAACACTAACACAAGTGCGAAAAGTGGTTTTTCAACACTAACACAAGTGCGAAAAGTGGTTTTTCAACACTAACACAAGTGCAAAAAGTGTTTTTTCCACACTAATACAAGTGCAAAAGTGGTTTCCTGCACTACAACACAAGTGCGGAAAAGTGGTTTTTCAACACTAACACAAGTGCGAAAAGTGGTTTTTCAACACTAACACAAGTGCGAAAAGTGGTTTTTCCACACTAATACAAGTGCAAAAGTGGTTTCCTGCACCAACACAAGTGCGAAAAGTGGTTTTTCAACACTAACACAAGTGCGAAAAGTGGTTTTTCAACACTAACACAAGTGCAAAAAGTGTTTTTTCCACACTAATACAAGTGCAAAAGTGGTTTCCTGCACCAACACAAGTGCGAAAAGTGGTTTTTCAACACTAACACAAGTGCGAAAAGTGGTTTTTCAACACTAACACAAGTGCAAAAAGTGTTTTTTCCACACTAATACAAGTGCAAAAGTGGTTTCCTGCACCAACACAAGTGCGAAAAGTGGTTTTTCAACACTAACACAAGTGCGAAAAGTGGTTTTTCAACACTAACACAAGTGCGAAAAGTGGTTTTTCAACACTAACACAATTGCGAAAAGTGGTTTTTCCACACTAATACAAGTGCAAAAGTCGTTTCCTGCACCAACACAAGTGCGAAAAGTGGTTTCCTGCATCAACACAAGTACGAAAAGTGGTTTTTCAACACTATCACAAGTGCAAAAAGTGTTTTTTCTACACTAATACAAGTGCAAAAAGTGTTTTTTTCCACACTAATACAAGTGCGAAAAGTGGTTTTTCAACCCTAACACAAGTGGGAAAAGTGGTTTTCAACACTAACACAAGTGCGAAAAGTGGTTTTTCCACACTAATACAAGTGCAAAAGTGGTTTCCTGCACCAACACAAGTGCGAAAAGTAGTTTTTCAACACTAACACAAGTGCGAAAAGTGGTTTTTCAACACTAACACAAGTGCGAAAAGTGTTTTTTCCACACTAATACAAGTGCAAAAGTGGTTTCCTGCACCAACACAAGTGCGAAAAGTGGTTTTTCAACACTAACACAAGTGCGAAAAGTGGTTTTTCAACACTAACACAAGTGCAAAAAGTGTTTTTTCCACACTAATACAAGTGCAAAAGTGGTTTCCTGCACCAACACAAGTGCGAAAAGTGGTTTTTCAACACTAACACAAGTGCGAAAAGTGGTTTTTCAACACTAACACAAGTGCGAAAAGTGGTTTTTCCACACTAATACAAGTGCGAAAAGTGGTTTTTCAACACTAACACAAGTGCGAAAAGTGGTTTTTCAACACCAACACAAGTGCGAAAAGTGGTTTTTCCACACTAATACAAGTGCAAAAGTGGTTTCCTGCACCAACACAAGTGCGAAAAGTGGTTTTTCAACACTAACACAAGTGCGAAATGTGGTTTTTCAACACTAACACAAGTGCGGAAAGTGTTTTTTCCACACTAATACAAGTGCAAAAGTGGTTTCCTGCACCAACACATGTGCGAAAAGTACTTTTTCAACACTAACACAAGTGCGAAAAGTGGTTTTTCAACACTAACACAAGTGCGAAAAGTGGTTTTTCAACACCAACACAACTGCGAAAAGTGGTTTTTCCACACTAATACAAGTGCAAAAGTGGTTCCTGCATCAACACAAGTACGAAAAGTGGTTTTTCAACACTATCACAAGTGCAAAAAGTGTTTTTTCTACACTAATACAAGTGCAAAAAGTGTTTTTTCCACACTAATACAAGTGCGAAAAGTGGTTTTTCAACCCTAACACAAGTGCGAAAAGTGGTTTTTCAACACTAACACAAGTGCGAAAAGTGGTTTTTCCACACTAATACAAGTGCAAAAGTGGTTTCCTGCACCAACACAAGTGCGAAAAGTGGTTTTTCAACACTAACACAAGTGCGAAAAGTGGTTTTTCAACACTAACACAAGTGCGAAAAGTGGTTTTTCAACACTAACACAAGTGCGAAAAGTGGTTTTTCAACACTAACACAAGTGCAAAAAGTGTTTTTTCCACACTAATACAAGTGCAAAAGTGGTTTCCTGCACCAACACAAGTGCGAAAAGTGGTTTTTCAACACTAACACAAGTGCGAAAAGTGGTTTTTCAACACTAACACAAGTGCGAAAAGTGGTTTTTTCCACACTAATACAAGTGCAAAAGTGGTTTCCTGCACCAACACAAGTGCGAAAAGTGGTTTTCAACACTAACACAAGTGCGAAAAGTGGTTTTTCAACACTAACACAAGTGCGAAAAGTGTTTTTTCCACACTAATACAAGTGCAAAAGTGGTTTCCTGCACCAACACAAGTGCGAAAAGTGGTTTTTCAACACTAACACAAGTGCGAAAAGTGGTTTTTCAACACTAACACAAGTGCAAAAAGTGTTTTTTCCACACTAATACAAGTGCAAAAGTGGTTTCCTGCACCAACACAAGTGCGAAAAGTGGTTTTTCAACACTAACACAAGTGCGAAAAGTGGTTTTTCAACACTAACACAAGTGCGAAAAGTGGTTTTTCAACACTAACACAATTGCGAAAAGTGGTTTTTCCACACTAATACAAGTGCAAAAGTCGTTTCCTGCACCAACACAAGTGCGAAAAGTGGTTTCCTGCATCAACACAAGTACGAAAAGTGGTTTTTCAACACTATCACAAGTGCAAAAAGTGTTTTTTCTACACTAATACAAGTGCAAAAAGTGTTTTTTCCACACTAATACAAGTGCGAAAAGTGGTTTTTCAACCCTAACACAAGTGGGAAAAGTGGTTTTTCAACACTAACACAAGTGCGAAAAGTGGTTTTTCCACACTAATACAAGTGCAAAAGTGGTTTCCTGCACCAACACAAGTGCGAAAAGTAGTTTTTCAACACTAACACAAGTGCGAAAAGTGGTTTTTCAACACTAACACAAGTGCGAAAAGTGTTTTTTCCACACTAATACAAGTGCAAAAGTGGTTTCCTGCACCAACACAAGTGCGAAAAGTGGTTTTTCAACACTAACACAAGTGCGAAAAGTGGTTTTTCAACACTAACACAAGTGCAAAAAGTGTTTTTTCCACACTAATACAAGTGCAAAAGTGGTTTCCTGCACCAACACAAGTGCGAAAAGTGGTTTTTCAACACTAACACAAGTGCGAAAAGTGGTTTTTCCACACTAATACAAGTGCGAAAAGTGGTTTTTCAACACTAACACAAGTGCGAAAAGTGGTTTTTCAACACCAACACAAGTGCGAAAAGTGGTTTTTCCACACTAATACAAGTGCAAAAGTGGTTTCCTGCACCAACACAAGTGCGAAAAGTGGTTTTTCAACACTAACACAAGTGCGAAATGTGGTTTTTCAACACTAACACAAGTGCGGAAAGTGTTTTTTCCACACTAATACAAGTGCAAAAGTGGTTTCCTGCACCAACACATGTGCGAAAAGTGCTTTTTCAACACTAACACAAGTGCGAAAAGTGGTTTTTCAACACTAACACAAGTGCGAAAAGTGTTTTTTCAACACTAACACAAGTGCGAAAAGTGGTTTTTCCACACTAATGCAAGTGCAAAAGTGGTTTCCTGCACCAACACAAGTGCGAAAAGTGGTTTTTCAACACAAACACAAGTGCAAAAAGTGTTTTTTCTACACTAATACAAGTGCAAAAAGTGTTTTTCCACACTAATACAAGTGCGAAAAGTGGTTTTTCAACCCTAACACAAGTGCGAAAAGTGGTTTTTCAACACTAACACAAGCGCGAAAAGTGGTTTTTCCACACTAATACAAGTGCAAAAGTGGTTTCCTGCACCAACACAAGTGTGAAAAGTGGTTTTTCAACAATAACACAAGTGCGAAAAGTGGTTTTTCAACACTAACACAAGTGCGATCAGTGGTTTTTCAACAATAACACAAGTGTGAAAAGTGTTTTTTCCACACTAATGCAAGTGCAAAAGTGGTGTCCTGCACCAACACAAGTGCGAAAAGTGGTTTTTCAACACTAACACAAGTGCGAAAAGTGGGTTTTCAACACTAACACAAGAGCAAAAAGTGTTTTTTCCACACTAATACAAGTGCAAAAGTGGTTTCCTGCACCAACACAAGTGCGAAAAGTGGTTTTTCAACACTGACACAAGTGCGAAAAGTGGTTTTTCAACACTAACACAAGTGCGAAAAGTGTTTTTTCAACACTAACACAAGTGCGAAAAGTGGTTTTTCCACACTAATACAAGTGCAAAAGTGGTTTCCTGCACCAACACAAGTGCGAAAAGTGGTTTTTCAACAATAACACAAGTGCGAAAAGTGGTTTTTCAATACTAACACATGTGCAAAAAGTGTATTTTCCACACTAATACAAGTGCAAAAGTGGTTTCCTGCACCAATACAAGTGCGAAAAGTGGTTTTTCAACACTAACACAAGTGCGAAAAGTGGTTTTTCAACACTAACACAAGTGCAAAAAGTGGTTTTTCAACACTAACACAAGTGCGAAAAGTGGTTTTTCCACACTAATACAAGTGCAAAAGTGGTTTCCTGCACCAACAAAAGTGCGAAAAGTGGTTTTTCAACACTAACACAAGTGCGAAAAGTGGTTTTTCAACACTATCACAAGTGCAAAAAGTGTTTTTTCCACACTAATACAAGTGCAAAAGTGGTTTCCTGCACCAACACAAGTGCGAAAAGTGGTTTTTCAACACTAACACAAGTTCGAAAAGTGGTTTTTCAACACTAACACAAGTGCGAAAAGTGGTTTTTCCACACTAATACATTGCAAAAGTGGTTTCCTGCACCAACACAAGTGCGAAAAGTGGTTTACAACACTAACACAAGTGCGAAAAGTGGTTTTTCAACACTAACACAAGTGCGAAAAGTGGTGTTTCCACACTAATACAAGTGCAAAAGTGGTTTCCTGCACCAACACAAGTGCGAAAAGTGGTTTTTCAACACTAACACAAGTGCGAAAAGTGGTTTTTCAACACTAACACAAGTGCGAAAAGTGGTTTTTCAACACTAACACAAGTGCGAAAAGTGGTTTTTCAACACTAACACAAGTGCAAAAAGTGTTTTTTCCACACTAATACAAGTGCAAAAGTGGTTTCCTGCACCAACACAAGTGCGAAAAGTGGTTTTTCAACACTAACACAAGTGCGAAAAGTGGTTTTTCAACACTAACACAAGTGCGAAAAGTGGTTTTTCCACACTAATACAAGTGCAAAAGTGGTTTCCTGCACCAACACAAGTGCGAAAAGTGGTTTTTCAACACTAACACAAGTGCGAAAAGTGGTTTTTCAACACTAACACAAGTGCGAAAAGTGTTTTTTCCACACTAATACAAGTGCAAAAGTGGTTTCCTGCACCAACACAAGTGCGAAAAGTGGTTTTTCAACACTAACACAAGTGCGAAAAGTTGTTTTTCAACACTAACACAAGTGCAAAAAGTGTTTTTTCCACACTAATACAAGTGCAAAAGTGGTTTCCTGCACCAACACAAGTGCGAAAAGTGCTTTTTCAACACTAACACAAGTGCGAAAAGTGTTTTTTCAACACTAACACAAGTGCAAAAAGTGGTTTTTCAACACTAACATAAGTGCGAAAAGTGGTTTTTCAACACTAACGCAAGTGCGAAAAGTGGTTTTTCAACACTAACACAAGTGCAAAAAGTGGTTTTTCAACACTAACACAAGTGCGAAAAGTGGTTTTTCCACACTAATACAAGTGCAAAAGTGGTTTCCTGCACCAACAAAAGTGCGAAAAGTGGTTTTTCAACACTAACACAAGTGCGAAAAGTGGTTTTTCAACACTATCACAAGTGCAAAAAGTGTTTTTTCCACACTAATACAAGTGCAAAAGTGGTTTCCTGCACCAACACAAGTGCGAAAAGTGGTTTTTCAACACTAACACAAGTGCGAAAAGTGGTTTTTCAACACTAACACAAGTGCGAAAAGTGGTTTTTCCACACTAATACATTGCAAAAGTGGTTTCCTGCACCAACACAAGTGCGAAAAGTGGTTTTTCAACACTAACACAAGTCCGAAAAGTGGTTTTTCAACACTAACACAAGTGCGAAAAGTGGTGTTTCCACACTAATACAAGTGCAAAAGTGGTTTCCTGCACCAACACAAGTGCGAAAAGTGGTTTTTCAACACTAACACAAGTGCGAAAAGTGGTTTTTCAACACTAACACAAGTGCGAAAAGTGGTTTTTCAACACTAACACAAGTGCGAAAAGTGGTTTTTCAACACTAACACAAGTGCAAAAAGTGTTTTTTCCACACTAATACAAGTGCAAAAGTGGTTTCCTGCACCAACACAAGTGCGAAAAGTGGTTTTTCAACACTAACACAAGTGCGAAAAGTGGTTTTTCAACACTAACACAAGTGTGAAAAGTGGTTTTTCCACACTAATACAAGTGCAAAAGTGGTTTCCTGCACCAACACAAGTGCGAAAAGTGGTTTTTCAACACAAACACAAGTGCGAAAAGTGGTTTTTCAACACTAACACAAGTGCGAAAAGTGTTTTTTCCACACTAATACAAGTGCAAAAGTGGTTTCCTGCACCAACACAAGTGCGAAAAGTGGTTTTTCAACACTAACACAAGTGCGAAAAGTTGTTTTTCAACACTAACACAAGTGCAAAAAGTGTTTTTTCCACACTAATACAAGTGCAAAAGTGGTTTCCTGCACCAACACAAGTGCGAAAAGTGCTTTTTCAACACTAACACAAGTGCCAAAAGTGTTTTTTCAACACTAACACAAGTGCAAAAAGTGGTTTTTCAACACTAACACAAGTGCGAAAAGTGGTTTTTCCACACTAATACAAGTGCAAAAGTCGTTTCCTGCACCAACACAAGTGCGAAAAGTGGTTTCCTGCATCAACACAAGTACGAAAAGTGGTTTTTCAACACTATCACAAGTGCAAAAAGTGTTTTTTCTACACTAATACAAGTGCAAAAAGTGTTTTTTCCACACTAATACAAGTGCGAAAAGTGGTTTTTCAACCCTAACACAAGTGCGAAAAGTGGTTTTTCCACACTAATACAAGTGCAAAAGTGGTTTCCTGCACCAACACAAGTGCGAAAAGTAGTTTTTCAACACTAACACAAGTGCGAAAAGTGGTTTTTCAACACTAACACAAGTGCGAAAAGTGGTTTTTCAACACTACCACAAGTGCGAAAAGTGTTTTTTCCACCCTAATACAAGTGCAAAAGTGGTTTCCTGCACCAACACATGTGCGAAAAGTGGTTTTTCAACACTAACACAAGTGCGAAAAGTGGTTTTTCAACACTAACACAAGTGCGAAAAGTGGTTTTTCAACAATAACACAAGTGCGAAAAGTGGTTTTTCCACACTAATACAAGTACAAAAGTGGTTTCCTGCACCAACACAAGTGCGAAAAGTGGTTTTTCAACACTAACACAAGTGCGAAAAGTGGTTTTTCAACACTAACACAAGTGCGAAAAGTGTTTTTTCCACACTAATACAAGTGCAAAAGTGGTTTCCTGCACCAACACATGTGCGAAAAGTGGTTTTTCAACACTAACACAAGTGCGAAAAGTGGTTTTTCAACACTAACACAAGTGCGAAAAGTGGTTTTTCAACACTAACACAAGTGTGAAAAGTGGTTTTTCCACACTAATATAAGTGCAAAAGTGGCTTCCTGCACCAACACAAGTGCGAAAAGTGGTTTTTCAACACTAACACAAGTGCGAAAAGTGGTTTTTCAACACTATCACAAGTGCAAAAAGTGTTTTTTCCACACTAATACAAGTGCAAAAGTGGTTTCCTGCACAAACACAAGTGCGAAAAGTGGTTTTTCAACACTAACACAAGTGCGAAAAGTGGTTTTTCAATACTAACACAAGTGCGAAAAGTGGTTTTTCCACAC
The DNA here is from genome assembly GCF_964187855.1 of Myxine glutinosa. Classification (NCBI taxonomy): domain Eukaryota; kingdom Metazoa; phylum Chordata; class Myxini; order Myxiniformes; family Myxinidae; genus Myxine; species Myxine glutinosa. The sequence goes on along the minus strand of NW_027618515.1, from coordinate 51,639 downwards.
TAATACAAGTGCAAAAGTGGTTTCCTGCACCAACACATGTGCGAAAAGTGGTTTTTCAACACTAACACAAGTGCGAAAAGTGGTTTTTCAACACTAACACAAGTGCGAAAAGTGGTTTTTCCACACTAATACAAGTGCAAAAGTGGTTTCCTGCACCAACACAAGTGCGAAAAGTGGTTTTTCAACACAAACACAAGTGCAAAAAGTGTTTTTTCTACACTAATACAAGTGCAAAAAGTGTTTTTCCACACTAATACAAGTGCGAAAAGTGGTTTTTCAACCCTAACACAAGTGCGAAAAGTGGTTTTTCAACACTAACACAAGTGCGAAAAGTGGTTTTTCCACACTAATACAAGTGCAAAAGTGGTTTCCTGCACCAACACAAGTGTGAAAAGTGGTTTTTCAACAATAACACAAGTGCGAAAAGTGGTTTTTCAACACTAACACAAGTGCGAAAAGTGGTTTTTCAACAATAACACAAGTGTGAAAAGTGTTTTTTCCACACTAATGCAAGTGCAAAAGTGGTGTCCTGCACTAACACAAGTGCGAAAAGTGGTTTTTCAACACTAACACAAGTGCGAAAAGTGGGTTTTCAACACTAACACAAGTGCAAAAAGTGTTTTTTCCACACTAATACAAGTGCAAAAGTGGTTTCCTGCACCAACACAAGTGCGAAAAGTGGTTTTTCAACACTGACACAAGTGCGAAAAGTGGTTTTTCAACACTAACACAAGTGCGAAAAGTGTTTTTTCAACACTAACACAAGTGCGAAAAGTGGTTTTTCCACACTAATACAAGTGCAAAAGTGGTTTCCTGCACCAACACAAGTGCGAAAAGTGGTTTTTCAACAATAACACAAGTGCGAAAAGTGGTTTTTCAACATTAACACATGTGCAAAAAGTGTATTTTCCACACTAATACAAGTGCAAAAGTGGCTTCCTGCACCAATACAAGTGCGAAAAGTGGTTTTTCAACACTAACACAAGTGCGAAAAGTGGTTTTTCAACACTAACACAAGTGCAAAAAGTGGTTTTTCAACACTAACACAAGTGCGAAAAGTGGTTTTTCCACACTAATACAAGTGCAAAAGTGGTTTCCTGCACCAACAAAAGTGCGAAAAGTGGTTTTTCAACACTAACACAAGTGCGAAAAGTGGTTTTTCAACACTATCACAAGTGCAAAAAGTGTTTTTTCCACACTAATACAAGTGCAAAAGTGGTTTCCTGCACCAACATAAGTGCGAAAAGTGGTTTTTCAACACTAACACAAGTGCGAAAAGTGGTTTTTCAACACTAACACAAGTGCGAAAAGTGTTTTTTCCACACTAATACATTGCAAAAGTGGTTTCCTGCACCAACACAAGTGCGAAAAGTGGTTTTTCAACACTAACACAAGTGCGAAAAGTGGTTTTTCAACACTAACACAAGTGCGAAAAGTGGTGTTTCCACACTAATACAAGTGCAAAAGTGGTTTCCTGCACCAACACAAGTGCGAAAAGTGGTTTTTCAACACTAACACAAGTGCGAAAAGTGGTTTTTCAACACTAACACAAGTGCGAAAAGTGGTTTTTCAACACTAACACAAGTGCGAAAAGTGGTTTTTCAACACTAACACAAGTGCAAAAAGTGTTTTTTCCACACTAATACAAGTGCAAAAGTGGTTTCCTGCACCAACACAAGTGCGAAAAGTGGTTTTTCAACACTAACACAAGTGCGAAAAGTGGTTTTTCAACACTAACACAAGTGCGAAAAGTGGTTTTTCCACACTAATACAAGTGCAAAAGTGGTTTCCTGCACCAACACAAGTGCGAAAAGTGGTTTTTCAACACTAACACAAGTGCGAAAAGTGGTTTTTCAACACTAACACAAGTGCGAAAAGTGTTTTTTCTACACTAATACAAGTGCAAAAGTGGTTTCCTGCACCAACACAAGTGCGAAAAGTGGTTTTTCAACACTAACACAAGTGCGAAAAGTTGTTTTTCAACACTAACACAAGTGCAAAAAGTGTTTTTTCCACACTAATACAAGTGCAAAAGTGGTTTCCTGCACCAACACAAGTGCGAAAAGTGCTTTTTCAACACTAACACAAGTGCGAAAAGTGTTTTTTCAACACTAACACAAGTGCAAAAAGTGGTTTTTCAACACTAACACAAGTGCGAAAAGTGGTTTTTCCACACTAATACAAGTGCAAAAGTCGTTTCCTGCACCAACACAAGTGCGAAAAGTGGTTTCCTGCATCAACACAAGTACGAAAAGTGGTTTTTCAACACTATCACAAGTGCAAAAAGTGTTTTTTCTACACTAATACAAGTGCAAAAAGTGTTTTTTCCACACTAATACAAGTGCGAAAAGTGGTTTTTCAACCCTAACACAAGTGCGAAAAGTGGTTTTTCCACACTAATACAAGTGCAAAAGTGGTTTCCTGCACCAACACAAGTGCGAAAAGTAGTTTTTCAACACTAACACAAGTGCGAAAAGTGGTTTTCAACACTAACACAAGTGCGAAAAGTGGTTTTTCAACACTACCACAAGTGCGAAAAGTGTTTTTTCCACACTAATACAAGTGCAAAAGTGGTTTCCTGCACCAACACATGTGCGAAAAGTGGTTTTTCAACACTAACACAAGTGCGAAAAGTTGTTTTTCAACACTAACACAAGTGCGAAAAGTGTTTTTTCCACACTAATACAAGTGCAAAAGTGGTTTCCTGCACCAACACATGTGCGAAAAGTGGTTTTTCAACACTAACACAAGTGCGAAAAGTGGTTTTTCAACACTAACACAAGTGCGAAAAGTGGTTTTTCAACAATAACACAAGTGCGAAAAGTGGTTTTTCCACACTAATACAAGTACAAAAGTGGTTTCCTGCACCAACACAAGTGCGAAAAGTGGTTTTTCAACACTAACACAAGTGCGAAAAGTGGTTTTTCAACACTAACACAAGCGCGAAAAGTGGTTTTTCAACACTAACACAAGTGCGAAAAGTGGTTTTTCAACACTAACGCAAGTGCGAAAAGTGGTTTTTCAACACGAACACAAGTGCAAAAAGTGGTTTTTCAACACTAACACAAGTGCGAAAAGTGGTTTTTCCACACTAACACAAGTGCGAAAAGTGGTTTTTCCACACTAATACAAGTGCAAAAGTGGTTTCCTGCACCAACAAAAGTGCGAAAAGTGGTTTTTCAACACTAACACAAGTGCGAAAAGTGGTTTTTCAACACTATCACAAGTGCAAAAAGTGTTTTTTCCACACTAATACAAGTGCGAAAAGTGGTTTTTCAACCCTAACACAAGTGGGAAAAGTGGTTTTTCAACACTAACACAAGTGCGAAAAGTGGTTTTTCCACACTAATACAAGTGCAAAAGTGGTTTCCTGCACCAACACAAGTGCGAAAAGTAGTTTTTCAACACTAACACAAGTGCGAAAAGTGGTTTTTCAACACTAACACAAGTGCGAAAAGTGTTTTTTCCACACTAATACAAGTGCAAAAGTGGTTTCCTGCACCAACACAAGTGCGAAAAGTGGTTTTTCAACACTAACACAAGTGCGAAAAGTGGTTTTTCAACACTAACACAAGTGCAAAAAGTGTTTTTTCCACACTAATACAAGTGCAAAAGTGGTTTCCTGCACCAACACAAGTGCGAAAAGTGGTTTTTCAACACTAACACAAGTGCGAAAAGTGGTTTTTCAACACTAACACAAGTGCGAAAAGTGGTTTTTCCACACTAATACAAGTGCGAAAAGTGGTTTTTCAACACTAACACAAGTGCGAAAAGTGGTTTTTCAACACCAACACAAGTGCGAAAAGTGGTTTTTCCACACTAATACAAGTGCAAAAGTGGTTTCCTGCACCAACACAAGTGCGAAAAGTGGTTTTTCAACACTAACACAAGTGCGAAATGTGGTTTTTCAACACTAACACAAGTGCGGAAAGTGTTTTTTCCACACTAATACAAGTGCAAAAGTGGTTTCCTGCACCAACACATGTGCGAAAAGTGCTTTTTCAACACTAACACAAGTGCGAAAAGTGGTTTTTCAACACTAACACAAGTGCGAAAAGTGTTTTTTCAACACTAACACAAGTGCGAAAAGTGGTTTTTCCACACTAATGCAAGTGCAAAAGTGGTTTCCTGCACCAACACAAGTGCGAAAAGTGGTTTTTCAACACAAACACAAGTGCAAAAAGTGTTTTTTCTACACTAATACAAGTGCAAAAAGTGTTTTTCCACACTAATACAAGTGCGAAAAGTGGTTTTTCAACCCTAACACAAGTGCGAAAAGTGGTTTTTCAACACTAACACAAGCGCGAAAAGTGGTTTTTCCACACTAATACAAGTGCAAAAGTGGTTTCCTGCACCAACACAAGTGTGAAAAGTGGTTTTTCAACAATAACACAAGTGCGAAAAGTGGTTTTTCAACACTAACACAAGTGCGATCAGTGGTTTTTCAACAATAACACAAGTGTGAAAAGTGTTTTTTCCACACTAATGCAAGTGCAAAAGTGGTGTCCTGCACCAACACAAGTGCGAAAAGTGGTTTTTCAACACTAACACAAGTGCGAAAAGTGGGTTTTCAACACTAACACAAGAGCAAAAAGTGTTTTTTCCACACTAATACAAGTGCAAAAGTGGTTTCCTGCACCAACACAAGTGCGAAAAGTGGTTTTTCAACACTGACACAAGTGCGAAAAGTGGTTTTTCAACACTAACACAAGTGCAAAAAGTGTTTTTTCAACACTAACACAAGTGCGAAAAGTGGTTTTTCCACACTAATACAAGTGCAAAAGTGGTTTCCTGCACCAACACAAGTGCGAAAAGTGGTTTTTCAACAATAACACAAGTGCGAAAAGTGGTTTTTCAACACTAACACATGTGCAAAAAGTGTATTTTCCACACTAATACAAGTGCAAAAGTGGTTTCCTGCACCAATACAAGTGCGAAAAGTGGTTTTTCAACACTAACACAAGTGCGAAAAGTGGTTTTTCAACACTAACACAAGTGCAAAAAGTGGTTTTTCAACACTAACACAAGTGCGAAAAGTGGTTTTTCCACACTAATACAAGTGCAAAAGTGGTTTCCTGCACCAACAAAAGTGCGAAAAGTGGTTTTTCAACACTAACACAAGTGCGAAAAGTGGTTTTTCAACACTATCACAAGTGCAAAAAGTGTTTTTTCCACACTAATACAAGTGCAAAAGTGGTTTCCTGCACCAACACAAGTGCGAAAAGTGGTTTTTCCTGCACCAACACAAGTGCGAAAAGTGGTTTCCTGCATCAACACAAGTACGAAAAGTGGTTTTTCAACACTATCACAAGTGCAAAAAGTGTTTTTTCTACACTAATACAAGTGCAAAAAGTGTTTTTTCCACACTAATACAAGTGCGAAAAGTGGTTTTTCAACCCTAACACAAGTGGGAAAAGTGGTTTTTCAACACTAACACAAGTGCGAAAAGTGGTTTTTCCACACTAATACAAGTGCAAAAGTGGTTTCCTGCACCAACACAAGTGCGAAAAGTAGTTTTTCAACACTAACACAAGTGCGAAAAGTGGTTTTTCAACACTAACACAAGTGCGAAAAGTGTTTTTTCCACACTAATACAAGTGCAAAAGTGGTTTCCTGCACCAACACAAGTGCGAAAAGTGGTTTTTCAACACTAACACAAGTGCGAAAAGTGGTTTTTCAACACCAACACAAGTGCGAAAAGTGGTTTTTCCACACTAATACAAGTGCAAAAGTGGTTTCCTGCACCAACACAAGTGCGAAAAGTGGTTTTTCAACACTAACACAAGTGCGAAATGTGGTTTTTCAACACTAACACAAGTGCGGAAAGTGTTTTTTCCACACTAATACAAGTGCAAAAGTGGTTTCCTGCACCAACACATGTGCGAAAAGTGCTTTTTCAACACTAACACAAGTGCGAAAAGTGGTTTTTCAACACTAACACAAGTGCGAAAAGTGTTTTTTCAACACTAACACAAGTGCGAAAAGTGGTTTTTCCACACTAATGCAAGTGCAAAAGTGGTTTCCTGCACCAACACAAGTGCGAAAAGTGGTTTTTCAACACAAACACAAGTGCAAAAAGTGTTTTTTCTACACTAATACAAGTGCAAAAAGTGTTTTTCCACACTAATACAAGTGCGAAAAGTGGTTTTTCAACCCTAACACAAGTGCGAAAAGTGGTTTTTCAACACTAACACAAGCGCGAAAAGTGGTTTTTCCACACTAACACAAGTGCAAAAGTGGTTTCCTGCACCAACACAAGTGTGAAAAGTGGTTTTTCAACAATAACACAAGTGCGAAAAGTGGTTTTTCAACACTAACACAAGTGCGATCAGTGGTTTTTCAACACTAACACAAGTGCAAAAAGTGGTTTTTCAACACTAACACAAGTGCGAAAAGTGGTTTTTCCACACTAACACAAGTGCAAAAAGTGTTTTTTCCACACTAATACAAGTGCAAAAGTGGTTTCCTGCACCAACACAAGTGCGAAAAGTGGTTTTTCAACACTAACACAAGTGCGAAAAGTGGTTTTTCAACACTAACACAAGTGTGAAAAGTGGTTTTTCCACACTAATACAAGTGCAAAAGTGGTTTCCTGCACCAACACAAGTGCGAAAAGTGGTTTTTCAACACAAACACAAGTGCGAAAAGTGGTTTTTCAACACTAACACAAGTGCGAAAAGTGTTTTTTCCACACTAATACAAGTGCAAAAGTGGTTTCCTGCACCAACACAAGTGCGAAAAGTGGTTTTTCAACACTAACACAAGTGCGAAAAGTTGTTTTTCAACACTAACACAAGTGCAAAAAGTGTTTTTTCCACACTAATACAAGTGCAAAAGTGGTTTCCTGCACCAACACAAGTGCGAAAAGTGCTTTTTCAACACTAACACAAGTGCGAAAAGTGTTTTTTCAACACTAACACAAGTGCAAAAAGTGGTTTTTCAACACTAACACAAGTGCGAAAAGTGGTTTTTCCACACTAATACAAGTGCAAAAGTCGTTTCCTGCACCAACACAAGTGCGAAAAGTGGTTTCCTGCATCAACACAAGTACGAAAAGTGGTTTTTCAACACTATCACAAGTGCAAAAAGTGTTTTTTCTACACTAATACAAGTGCAAAAAGTGTTTTTTCCACACTAATACAAGTGCGAAAAGTGGTTTTTCAACCCTAACACAAGTGCGAAAAGTGGTTTTTCCACACTAATACAAGTGCAAAAGTGGTTTCCTGCACCAACACAAGTGCGAAAAGTAGTTTTTCAACACTAACACAAGTGCGAAAAGTGGTTTTTCAACACTAACACAAGTGCGAAAAGTGGTTTTTCAACACTACCACAAGTGCGAAAAGTGTTTTTTCCACCCTAATACAAGTGCAAAAGTGGTTTCCTGCACCAACACATGTGCGAAAAGTGGTTTTTCAACACTAACACAAGTGCGAAAAGTGGTTTTTCAACACTAACACAAGTGCGAAAAGTGGTTTTTCAACAATAACACAAGTGCGAAAAGTGGTTTTCCACACTAATACAAGTACAAAAGTGGTTTCCTGCACCAACACAAGTGCGAAAAGTGGTTTTTCAACACTAACACAAGTGCGAAAAGTGGTTTTTCAACACTAACACAAGTGCGAAAAGTGTTTTTTCCACACTAATACAAGTGCAAAAGTGGTTTCCTGCACCAACACATGTGCGAAAAGTGGTTTTTCAACACTAACACAAGTGCGAAAAGTGGTTTTTCAATACTAACACAAGTGCGAAAAGTGGTTTTTCAACACTAACACAAGTGCGAAAAGTGGTTTTTCCACACTAATATAAGTGCAAAAGTGGCTTCCTGCACCAACACAAGTGCGAAAAGTGGTTCTTCAACACTAACACAAGTGCGAAAAGTGGTTTTTCAACACTATCACAAGTGCAAAAAGTGTTTTTTCCACACTAATACAAGTGCAAAAGTGGTTTCCTGCACAAACACAAGTGCGAAAAGTGGTTTTTCAACACTAACACAAGTGCGAAAAGTGGTTTTTCAATACTAACACAAGTGCGAAAAGTGGTTTTTCCACACTAATACAAGTGCAAAAGTGGTTTCCTGCACCAACACATGTGCGAAAAGTGGTTTTTCAACACTAACACAAGTGCGAAAAGTGGTTTTTCAACACTAACACAAGTGCGAAAAGTGGTTTTTCCACACTAATACAAGTGCAAAAGTGGTTTCCTGCACCAACACAAGTGCGAAAAGTGGTTTTTCAACACAAACACAAGTGCAAAAAGTGTTTTTTCTACACTAATACAAGTGCAAAAAGTGTTTTTCCACACTAATACAAGTGCGAAAAGTGCTTTTTCAACCCTAACACAAGTGCGAAAAGTGGTTTTTCAACACTAACACAAGTGCGAAAAGTGGTTTTTCCACACTAATACAAGTGCAAAAGTGGTTTCCTGCACCAACACAAGTGTGAAAAGTGGTTTTTCAACAATAACACAAGTGCGAAAAGTGGTTTTTCAACACTAACACAAGTGCGAAAAGTGGTTTTTCAACAATAACACAAGTGTGAAAAGTGTTTTTTCCACACTAATGCAAGTGCAAAAGTGGTGTCCTGCACTAACACAAGTGCGAAAAGTGGTTTTTCAACACTAACACAAGTGCGAAAAGTGTTTTTTCAACACTAACACAAGTGCGAAAAGTGGTTTTTCCACACTAATACAAGTGCAAAAGTGGTTTCCTGCACCAACACAAGTGCGAAAAGTGGTTTTTCAACAATAACACAAGTGCGAAAAGTGGTTTTTCAACATTAACACATGTGCAAAAAGTGTATTTTCCACACTAATACAAGTGCAAAAGTGGTTTCCTGCACCAATACAAGTGCGAAAAGTGGTTTTTCAACACTAACACAAGTGCGAAAAGTGGTTTTTCAACACTAACACAAGTGCAAAAAGTGGTTTTTCAACACTAACACAAGTGCGAAAAGTGGTTTTTCCACACTAATACAAGTGCAAAAGTGGTTTCCTGCACCAACAAAAGTGCGAAAAGTGGTTTTTCAACACTAACACAAGTGCGAAAAGTGGTTTTTCAACACTATCACAAGTGCAAAAAGTGTTTTTTCCACACTAATACAAGTGCAAAAGTGGTTTCCTGCACCAACATAAGTGCGAAAAGTGGTTTTTCAACACTAACACAAGTGCGAAAAGTGGTTTTTCAACACTAACACAAGTGCGAAAAGTGTTTTTTCCACACTAATACATTGCAAAAGTGGTTTCCTGCACCAACACAAGTGCGAAAAGTGGTTTTTCAACACTAACACAAGTGCGAAAAGTGGTTTTTCAACACTAACACAAGTGCGAAAAGTGGTGTTTCCACACTAATACAAGTGCAAAAGTGGTTTCCTGCACCAACACAAGTGCGAAAAGTGGTTTTTCAACACTAACACAAGTGCGAAAAGTGGTTTTTCAACACTAACACAAGTGCGAAAAGTGGTTTTTCAACACTAACACAAGTGCGAAAAGTGGTTTTTCAACACTAACACAGGTGCAAAAAGTGTTTTTTCCACACTAATACAAGTGCAAAAGTGGTTTCCTGCACCAACACAAGTGCGAAAAGTGGTTTTTCAACACTAACACAAGTGCGAAAAGTGGTTTTTCAACACTAACACAAGTGCGAAAAGTGGTTTTTCCACACTAATACAAGTGCAAAAGTGGTTTCCTGCACCAACACAAGTGCGAAAAGTGGTTTTTCAACACTAACACAAGTGCGAAAAGTGGTTTTTCAACACTAACACAAGTGCGAAAAGTGTTTTTTCCACACTAATACAAGTGCAAAAGTGGTTTCCTGCACCAACACAAGTGCGAAAAGTGGTTTTTCAACACTAACACAAGTGCGAAAAGTTGTTTTTCAACACTAACACAAGTGCAAAAAGTGTTTTTTCCACACTAATACAAGTGCAAAAGTGGTTTCCTGCACCAACACAAGTGCGAAAAGTGCTTTTTCAACACTAACACAAGTGCAAAAAGTGGTTTTTCAACACTAACACAAGTGCGAAAAGTGGTTTTTCCACACTAATACAAGTGCAAAAGTCGTTTCCTGCACCAACACAAGTGCGAAAAGTGGTTTCCTGCATCAACACAAGTACGAAAAGTGGTTTTTCAACACTATCACAAGTGCAAAAAGTGTTTTTTCTACACTAATACAAGTGCAAAAAGTGTTTTTTCCACACTAATACAAGTGCGAAAAGTGGTTTTTCAACAATAACACAAGTGCGAAAAGTGGTTTTTCCACACTAATACAAGTACAAAAGTGGTTTCCTGCACCAACACAAGTGCGAAAAGTGGTTTTTCAACACTAACACAAGTGCGAAAAGTGGTTTTTCAACACTAACACAAGCGCGAAAAGTGGTTTTTCAACACTAACACAAGTGCGAAAAGTGGTTTTTCCACACTAATATAAGTGCAAAAGTGGCTTCCTGCACCAACACAAGTGCGAAAAGTGGTTTTTCAACACTAACACAAGTGCGAAAAGTGGTTTTTCAACACTATCACAAGTGCAAAAAGTGTTTTTTCCACACTAATACAAGTGCAAAAGTGGTTTCCTGCACAAACACAAGTGCGAAAAGTGGTTTTTCAACACTAACACAAGTGCGAAAAGTGGTTTTTCAATACTAACACAAGTGCGAAAAGTGGTTTTTCCACACTAATACAAGTGCAAAAGTGGTTTCCTGCACCAACACATGTGCGAAAAGTGGTTTTTCAACACTAACACAAGTGCGAAAAGTGGTTTTTCAACACTAACACAAGTGCGAAAAGTGGTTTTTCCACACTAATACAAGTGCAAAAGTGGTTTCCTGCACCAACACAAGTGCGAAAAGTGGTTTTTCAACACAAACACAAGTGCAAAAAGTGTTTTTTCTACACTAATACAAGTGCAAAAAGTGTTTTTCCACACTAATACAAGTGCGAAAAGTGGTTTTTCAACCCTAACACAAGTGCGAAAAGTGGTTTTTCAACACTAACACAAGTGTGAAAAGTGGTTTTTCCACACTAATACAAGTGCAAAAGTGGTTTCCTGCACCAACACAAGTGTGAAAAGTGGTTTTTCAACAATAACACAAGTGCGAAAAGTGGTTTTTCAACACTAACACAAGTGCGAAAAGTGGTTTTTCAACAATAACACAAGTGTGAAAAGTGTTTTTTCCACACTAATGCAAGTGCAAAAGTGGTGTCCTGCACTAACACAAGTGCGAAAAGTGGTTTTTCAACACTAACACAAGTGCGAAAAGTGGGTTTTCAACACTAACACAAGTGCAAAAAGTGTTTTTTCCACACTAATACAAGTGCAAAAGTGGTTTCCTGCACCAACACAAGTGCGAAAAGTGGTTTTTCAACACTGACACAAGTGCGAAAAGTGGTTTTTCAACACTAACACAAGTGCGAAAAGTGTTTTTTCAACACTAACACAAGTGCGAAAAGTGGTTTTTCCACACTAATACAAGTGCAAAAGTGGTTTCCTGCACCAACACAAGTGCGAAAAGTGGTTTTTCAACAATAACACAAGTGCGAAAAGTGGTTTTTCAACATTAACACATGTGCAAAAAGTGTATTTTCCACACTAATACAAGTGCAAAAGTGGTTTCCTGCACCAATACAAGTGCGAAAAGTGGTTTTTCAACACTAACACAAGTGCGAAAAGTGGTTTTTCAACACTAACACAAGTGCAAAAAGTGGTTTTTCAACACTAACACAAGTGCGAAAAGTGGTTTTTCCACACTAATACAAGTGCAAAAGTGGTTTCCTGCACCAACAAAAGTGCGAAAAGTGGTTTTTCAACACTAACACAAGTGCGAAAAGTGGTTTTTCAACACTATCACAAGTGCAAAAAGTGTTTTTTCCACACTAATACAAGTGCAAAAGTGGTTTCCTGCACCAACATAAGTGCGAAAAGTGGTTTTTCCACACTAATACAAGTGCAAAAGTGGTTTCCTGCACCAACACAAGTGCGAAAAGTGGTTTTTCAACACAAACACAAGTGCAAAAAGTGTTTTTTCTACACTAATACAAGTGCAAAAAGTGTTTTTCCACACTAATACAAGTGCGAAAAGTGGTTTTTCAACCCTAACACAAGTGCGAAAAGTGGTTTTTCAACACTAACACAAGTGCGAAAAGTGGTTTTTCCACACTAATACAAGTGCAAAAGTGGTTTCCTGCACCAACACAAGTGTGAAAAGTGGTTTTTCAACAATAACACAAGTGCGAAAAGTGGTTTTTCAACACTAACACAAGTGCGAAAAGTGGTTTTTCAACAATAACACAAGTGTGAAAAGTGTTTTTTCCACACTAATGCAAGTGCAAAAGTGGTGTCCTGCACTAACACAAGTGCGAAAAGTGGTTTTTCAACACTAACACAAGTGCGAAAAGTGTTTTTTCAACACTAACACAAGTGCGAAAAGTGGTTTTTCCACACTAATACAAGTGCAAAAGTGGTTTCCTGCACCAACACAAGTGCGAAAAGTGGTTTTTCAACAATAACACAAGTGCGAAAAGTGGTTTTTCAACATTAACACATGTGCAAAAAGTGTATTTTCCACACTAATACAAGTGCAAAAGTGGTTTCCTGCACCAATACAAGTGCGAAAAGTGGTTTTTCAACACTAACACAAGTGCGAAAAGTGGTTTTTCAACACTAACACAAGTGCAAAAAGTGGTTTTTCAACACTAACACAAGTGCGAAAAGTGGTTTTTCCACACTAATACAAGTGCAAAAGTGGTTTCCTGCACCAACAAAAGTGCGAAAAGTGGTTTTTCAACACTAACACAAGTGCGAAAAGTGGTTTTTCAACACTATCACAAGTGCAAAAAGTGTTTTTTCCACACTAATACAAGTGCAAAAGTGGTTTCCTGCACCAACATAAGTGCGAAAAGTGGTTTTTCAACACTAACACAAGTGCGAAAAGTGGTTTTTCAACACTAACACAAGTGCGAAAAGTGTTTTTTCCACACTAATACATTGCAAAAGTGGTTTCCTGCACCAACACAAGTGCGAAAAGTGGTTTTTCAACACTAACACAAGTGCGAAAAGTGGTTTTTCAACACTAACACAAGTGCGAAAAGTGGTGTTTCCACACTAATACAAGTGCAAAAGTGGTTTCCTGCACCAACACAAGTGCGAAAAGTGGTTTTTCAACACTAACACAAGTGCGAAAAGTGGTTTTTCAACACTAACACAAGTGCGAAAAGTGGTTTTTCCACACTAATACAAGTGCAAAAGTGGTTTCCTGCACCAACACAAGTGCGAAAAGTGGTTTTTCAACACTAACACAAGTGCGAAAAGTGGTTTTTCAACACTAACACAAGTGCGAAAAGTGTTTTTTCCACACTAATACAAGTGCAAAAGTGGTTTCCTGCACCAACACAAGTGCGAAAAGTGGTTTTTCAACACTAACACAAGTGCGAAAAGTTGTTTTTCAACACTAACACAAGTGCAAAAAGTGTTTTTTCCACACTAATACAAGTGCAAAAGTGGTTTCCTGCACCAACACAAGTGCGAAAAGTGCTTTTTCAACACTAACACAAGTGCAAAAAGTGGTTTTTCAACACTAACACAAGTGCGAAAAGTGGTTTTTCCACACTAATACAAGTGCAAAAGTCGTTTCCTGCACCAACACAAGTGCGAAAAGTGGTTTCCTGCATCAACACAAGTGCGAAAAGTGGTTTTTCAACACTGACACAAGTGCGAAAAGTGGTTTTTCAACACTAACACAAGTGCGAAAAGTGTTTTTTCAACACTAACACAAGTGCGAAAAGTGGTTTTTCCACACTAATACAAGTGCAAAAGTGGTTTCCTGCACCAACACAAGTGCGAAAAGTGGTTTTTCAACAATAACACAAGTGCGAAAAGTGGTTTTTCAACATTAACACATGTGCAAAAAGTGTATTTTCCACACTAATACAAGTGCAAAAGTGGTTTCCTGCACCAATACAAGTGCGAAAAGTGGTTTTTCAACACTAACACAAGTGCGAAAAGTGGTTTTTCAACACTAACACAAGTGCAAAAAGTGGTTTTTCAACACTAACACAAGTGCGAAAAGTGGTTTTTCCACACTAATACAAGTGCAAAAGTGGTTTCCTGCACCAACAAAAGTGCGAAAAGTGGTTTTTCAACACTAACACAAGTGCGAAAAGTGGTTTTTCAACACTATCACAAGTGCAAAAAGTGTTTTTTCCACACTAATACAAGTGCAAAAGTGGTTTCCTGCACCAACATAAGTGCGAAAAGTGGTTTTTCAACACTAACACAAGTGCGAAAAGTGGTTTTTCAACACTAACACAAGTGCGAAAAGTGTTTTTTCCACACTAATACATTGCAAAAGTGGTTTCCTGCACCAACACAAGTGCGAAAAGTGGTTTTTCAACACTAACACAAGTGCGAAAAGTGGTTTTTCAACACTAACACAAGTGCGAAAAGTGGTGTTTCCACACTAATACAAGTGCAAAAGTGGTTTCCTGCACCAACACAAGTGCGAAAAGTGGTTTTTCAACACTAACACAAGTGCGAAAAGTGGTTTTTCAACACTAACACAAGTGCGAAAAGTGGTTTTTCAACACTAACACAAGTGCGAAAAGTGGTTTTTCAACACTAACACAAGTGCAAAAAGTGTTTTTTCCACACTAATACAAGTGCAAAAGTGGTTTCCTGCACCAACACAAGTGCGAAAAGTGGTTTTTCAACACTAACACAAGTGCGAAAAGTGGTTTTTCAACACTAACACAAGTGCGAAAAGTGGTTTTTCCACACTAATACAAGTGCAAAAGTGGTTTCCTGCACCAACACAAGTGCGAAAAGTGGTTTTTCAACACTAACACAAGTGCGAAAAGTGGTTTTTCAACACTAACACAAGTGCGAAAAGTGTTTTTTCCACACTAATACAAGTGCAAAAGTGGTTTCCTGCACCAACACAAGTGCGAAAAGTGGTTTTTCAACACTAACACAAGTGCGAAAAGTTGTTTTTCAACACTAACACAAGTGCAAAAAGTGTTTTTTCCACACTAATACAAGTGCAAAAGTGGTTTCCTGCACCAACACAAGTGCGAAAAGTGCTTTTTCAACACTAACACAAGTGCAAAAAGTGGTTTTTCAACACTAACACAAGTGCGAAAAGTGGTTTTTCCACACTAATACAAGTGCAAAAGTCGTTTCCTGCACCAACACAAGTGCGAAAAGTGGTTTCCTGCATCAACACAAGTACGAAAAGTGGTTTTTCAACACTATCACAAGTGCAAAAAGTGTTTTTTCTACACTAATACAAGTGCAAAAAGTGTTTTTTCCACACTAATACAAGTGCGAAAAGTGGTTTTTCAACCCTAACACAAGTGCGAAAAGTGGTTTTTCCACACTAATACAAGTGCAAAAGTGGTTTCCTGCACCAACACAAGTGCGAAAAGTAGTTTTTCAACACTAACACAAGTGCGAAAAGTGGTTTTCAACACTAACACAAGTGCGAAAAGTGGTTTTTCAACACTACCACAAGTGCGAAAAGTGTTTTTTCCACACTAATACAAGTGCAAAAGTGGTTTCCTGCACCAACACATGTGCGAAAAGTGGTTTTTCAACACTAACACAAGTGCGAAAAGTGGTTTTTCAACACTAACACAAGTGCGAAAAGTGGTTTTTCAACAATAACACAAGTGCGAAAAGTGGTTTTTCCACACTAATACAAGTACAAAAGTGGTTTCCTGCACCAACACAAGTGCGAAAAGTGGTTTTTCAACACTAACACAAGTGCGAAAAGTGGTTTTTCAACACTAACACAAGCGCGAAAAGTGGTTTTTCAACACTAACACAAGTGCGAAAAGTGGTTTTTCCACACTAATATAAGTGCAAAAGTGGCTTCCTGCACCAACACAAGTGCGAAAAGTGGTTTTTCAACACTAACACAAGTGCGAAAAGTGGTTTTTCAACACTATCACAAGTGCAAAAAGTGTTTTTTCCACACTAATACAAGTGCAAAAGTGGTTTCCTGCACAAACACAAGTGCGAAAAGTGGTTTTTCAACACTAACACAAGTGCGAAAAGTGGTTTTTCAATACTAACACAAGTGCGAAAAGTGGTTTTTCCACACTAATACAAGTGCAAAAGTGGTTTCCTGCACCAACACATGTGCGAAAAGTGGTTTTTCAACACTAACACAAGTGCGAAAAGTGGTTTTTCAACACTAACACAAGTGCGAAAAGTGGTTTTTCCACACTAATACAAGTGCAAAAGTGGTTTCCTGCACCAACACAAGTGCGAAAAGTGGTTTTTCAACACAAACACAAGTGCAAAAAGTGTTTTTTCTACACTAATACAAGTGCAAAAAGTGTTTTTCCACACTAATACAAGTGCGAAAAGTGGTTTTTCAACCCTAACACAAGTGCGAAAAGTGGTTTTTCAACACTAACACAAGTGCGAAAAGTGGTTTTTCCACACTAATACAAGTGCAAAAGTGGTTTCCTGCACCAACACAAGTGTGAAAAGTGGTTTTTCAACAATAACACAAGTGCGAAAAGTGGTTTTTCAACACTAACACAAGTGCGAAAAGTGGTTTTTCAACAATAACACAAGTGTGAAAAGTGTTTTTTCCACACTAATGCAAGTGCAAAAGTGGTGTCCTGCACTAACACAAGTGCGAAAAGTGGTTTTTCAACACTAACACAAGTGCGAAAAGTGGGTTTTCAACACTAACACAAGTGCAAAAAGTGTTTTTTCCACACTAATACAAGTGCAAAAGTGGTTTCCTGCACCAACACAAGTGCGAAAAGTGGTTTTTCAACACTGACACAAGTGCGAAAAGTGGTTTTTCAACACTAACACAAGTGCGAAAAGTGTTTTTTCAACACTAACACAAGTGCGAAAAGTGGTTTTTCCACACTAATACAAGTGCAAAAGTGGTTTCCTGCACCAACACAAGTGCGAAAAGTGGTTTTTCAACAATAACACAAGTGCGAAAAGTGGTTTTTCAACATTAACACATGTGCAAAAAGTGTATTTTCCACACTAATACAAGTGCAAAAGTGGTTTCCTGCACCAATACAAGTGCGAAAAGTGGTTTTTCAACACTAACACAAGTGCGAAAAGTGGTTTTTCAACACTAACACAAGTGCAAAAAGTGGTTTTTCAACACTAACACAAGTGCGAAAAGTGGTTTTTCCACACTAATACAAGTGCAAAAGTGGTTTCCTGCACCAACAAAAGTGCGAAAAGTGGTTTTTCAACACTAACACAAGTGCGAAAAGTGGTTTTTCAACACTATCACAAGTGCAAAAAGTGTTTTTTCCACACTAATACAAGTGCAAAAGTGGTTTCCTGCACCAACATAAGTGCGAAAAGTGGTTTTTCAACACTAACACAAGTGCGAAAAGTGGTTTTTCAACACTAACACAAGTGCGAAAAGTGTTTTTTCCACACTAATACATTGCAAAAGTGGTTTCCTGCACCAACACAAGTGCGAAAAGTGGTTTTTCAACACTAACACAAGTGCGAAAAGTGGTTTTTCAACACTAACACAAGTGCGAAAAGTGGTGTTTCCACACTAATACAAGTGCAAAAGTGGTTTCCTGCACCAACACAAGTGCGAAAAGTGGTTTTTCAACACTAACACAAGTGCGAAAAGTGGTTTTTCAACACTAACACAAGTGCGAAAAGTGGTTTTTCAACACTAACACAAGTGCGAAAAGTGGTTTTTCAACACTAACACAAGTGCAAAAAGTGTTTTTTCCACACTAATACAAGTGCAAAAGTGGTTTCCTGCACCAACACAAGTGCGAAAAGTGGTTTTTCAACACTAACACAAGTGCGAAAAGTGGTTTTTCAACACTAACACAAGTGCGAAAAGTGGTTTTTCCACACTAATACAAGTGCAAAAGTGGTTTCCTGCACCAACACAAGTGCGAAAAGTGGTTTTTCAACACTAACACAAGTGCGAAAAGTGGTTTTTCAACACTAACACAAGTGCGAAAAGTGTTTTTTCCACACTAATACAAGTGCAAAAGTGGTTTCCTGCACCAACACAAGTGCGAAAAGTGGTTTTTCAACACTAACACAAGTGCGAAAAGTTGTTTTTCAACACTAACACAAGTGCAAAAAGTGTTTTTTCCACACTAATACAAGTGCAAAAGTGGTTTCCTGCACCAACACAAGTGCGAAAAGTGCTTTTTCAACACTAACACAAGTGCAAAAAGTGGTTTTTCAACACTAACACAAGTGCGAAAAGTGGTTTTTCCACACTAATACAAGTGCAAAAGTCGTTTCCTGCACCAACACAAGTGCGAAAAGTGGTTTCTTGCATCAACACAAGTACGAAAAGTGGTTTTTCAACACTATCACAAGTGCAAAAAGTGTTTTTTCTACACTAATACAAGTGCAAAAAGTGTTTTTTCCACACTAATACAAGTGCGAAAAGTGTTTTTTCAACCCTAACACAAGTGCGAAAAGTGGTTTTTCCACACTAATACAAGTGCAAAAGTGGTTTCCTGCACCAACACAAGTGCGAAAAGTAGTTTTTCAACACTAACACAAGTGCGAAAAGTGGTTTTCAACACTAACACAAGTGCGAAAAGTGGTTTTTCAACACTACCACAAGTGCGAAAAGTGTTTTTTCCACACTAATACAAGTGCAAAAGTGGTTTCCTGCACCAACACATGTGCGAAAAGTGGTTTTTCAACACTAACACAAGTGCGAAAAGTGGTTTTTCAACACTAACACAAGTGCGAAAAGTGGTTTTTCAACAATAACACAAGTGCGAAAAGTGGTTTTTCCACACTAATACAAGTACAAAAGTGGTTTCCTGCACCAACACAAGTGCGAAAAGTGGTTTTTCAACACTAACACAAGTGCGAAAAGTGGTTTTTCAACACTAACACAAGCGCGAAAAGTGGTTTTTCAACACTAACACAAGTGCGAAAAGTGGTTTTTCAACACTAACGCAAGTGCGAAAAGTGGTTTTTCAACACGAACACAAGTGCAAAAAGTGGTTTTTCAACACTAACACAAGTGCGAAAAGTGGTTTTTCCACACTAACACAAGTGCGAAAAGTGGTTTTTCCACACTAATACAAGTGCAAAAGTGGTTTCCTGCACCAACAAAAGTGCGAAAAGTGGTTTTTCAACACTAACACAAGTGCGAAAAGTGGTTTTTCAACACTATCACAAGTGCAAAAAGTGTTTTTTCCACACTAATACAAGTGCAAAAGTGGTTTCCTGCACCAACACAAGTGCGAAAAGTGGTTTTTCAACACTAACACAAGTGCGAAAAGTGGTTTTTCAACACTAACACAAGTGCGAAAAGTGGTTTTTCCACACTAATACATTGCAAAAGTGGTTTCCTGCACCAACACAAGTGCGAAAAGTGGTTTTTCAACACTAACACAAGTGCGAAAAGTGGTTTTTCAACACTAACACAAGTGCGAAAAGTGGTGTTTCCACACTAATACAAGTGCAAAAGTGGTTTCCTGCACCAACACAAGTGCGAAAAGTGGTTTTTCAACACTAACACAAGTGCGAAAAGTGGTTTTTCAACACTAACACAAGTGCGAAAAGTGGTTTTTCAACACTAACACAAGTGCGAAAAGTGGTTTTTCAACACTAACACAAGTGCAAAAAGTGTTTTTTCCACACTAATACAAGTGCAAAAGTGGTTTCCTGCACCAACACAAGTGCGAAAAGTGGTTTTTCAACACTAACACAAGTGCGAAAAGTGGTTTTTCAACACTAACACAAGTGCGAAAAGTGGTTTTTCCACACTTATACAAGTGCAAAAGTGGTTTCCTGCACCAACACAAGTGCGAAAAGTGGTTTTTCAACACTAACACAAGTGCGAAAAGTGGTTTTTCAACACTAACACAAGTGCGAAAAGTGTTTTTTCCACACTAATACAAGTGCAAAAGTGGTTTCCTGCACCAACACAAGTGCGAAAAGTGGTTTTTCAACACTAACACAAGTGCGAAAAGTTGTTTTTCAACACTAACACAAGTGCAAAAAGTGTTTTTTCCACACTAATACAAGTGCAAAAGTGGTTTCCTGCACCAATACAAGTGCGAAAAGTGGTTTTTCAACACTAACACAAGTGCGAAAAGTGGTTTTTCAACACTAACACAAGTGCAAAAAGTGGTTTTTCAACACTAACACAAGTGCGAAAAGTGGTTTTTCCACACTAATAAAAGTGCAAAAGTGGTTTCCTGCACCAACAAAAGTGCGAAAAGTGGTTTTTCAACACTAACACAAGTGCGAAAAGTGGTTTTTCAACACTATCACAAGTGCAAAAAGTGTTTTTTCCACACTAATACAAGTGCAAAAGTGGTTTCCTGCACCAACATAAGTGCGAAAAGTGGTTTTTCAACACTAACACAAGTGCGAAAAGTGGTTTTTCAACACTAACACAAGTGCGAAAAGTGTTTTTTCCACACTAATACATTGCAAAAGTGGTTTCCTGCACCAACACAAGTGCGAAAAGTGGTTTTTCAACACTAACACAAGTGCGAAAAGTGGTTTTTCAACACTAACACAAGTGCGAAAAGTGGTGTTTCCACACTAATACAAGTGCAAAAGTGGTTTCCTGCACCAACACAAGTGCGAAAAGTGGTTTTTCAACACTAACACAAGTGCGAAAAGTGGTTTTTCAACACTAACACAAGTGCGAAAAGTGGTTTTTCAACACTAACACAAGTGCGAAAAGTCGTTTTTCAACACTAACACAAGTGCAAAAAGTGTTTTTTCCACACTAATACAAGTGAAAAAGTGGTTTCCTGCACCAACACAAGTGCGAAAAGTGGTTTTTCAACACTAACACAAGTGCGAAAAGTGGTTTTTCAACACTAACACAAGTGCGAAAAGTGGTTTTTCCACACTAATACAAGTGCAAAAGTGGTTTCCTGCACCAACACAAGTGCGAAAAGTGGTTTTTCAACACTAACACAAGTGCGAAAAGTGGTTTTTCAACACTAACACAAGTGCGAAAAGTGTTTTTTCCACACTAATACAAGTGCAAAAGTGGTTTCCTGCACCAACACAAGTGCGAAAAGTGGTTTTTCAACACTAACACAAGTGCGAAAAGTTGTTTTTCAACACTAACACAAGTGCAAAAAGTGTTTTTTCCACACTAATACAAGTGCAAAAGTGGTTTCCTGCACCAACACAAGTGCGAAAAGTGCTTTTTCAACACTAACACAAGTGCGAAAAGTGTTTTTTCAACACTAACACAAGTGCAAAAAGTGGTTTTTCAACACTAACACAAGTGCGAAAAGTGGTTTTTCCACACTAATACAAGTGCAAAAGTCGTTTCCTGCACCAACACAAGTGCGAAAAGTGGTTTCCTGCATCAACACAAGTACGAAAAGTGGTTTTTCAACACTATCACAAGTGCAAAAAGTGTTTTTTCTACACTAATACAAGTGCAAAAAGTGTTTTTTCCACACTAATACAAGTGCGAAAAGTGGTTTTTCAACCCTAACACAAGTGCGAAAAGTGGTTTTTCCACACTAATACAAGTGCAAAAGTGGTTTCCTGCACCAACACAAGTGCGAAAAGTAGTTTTTCAACACTAACACAAGTGCGAAAAGTGGTTTTCAACACTAACACAAGTGCGAAAAGTGGTTTTTCAACACTACCACAAGTGCGAAAAGTGTTTTTTCCACACTAATACAAGTGCAAAAGTGGTTTCCTGCACCAACACATGTGCGAAAAGTGGTTTTTCAACACTAACACAAGTGCGAAAAGTGGTTTTTCAACACTAACACAAGTGCGAAAAGTGGTTTTTCAACAATAACACAAGTGCGAAAAGTGGTTTTTCCACACTAATACAAGTACAAAAGTGGTTTCCTGCACCAACACAAGTGCGAAAAGTGGTTTTTCAACACTAACACAAGTGCGAAAAGTGGTTTTTCAACACTAACACAAGCGCGAAAAGTGGTTTTTCAACACTAACACAAGTGCGAAAAGTGGTTTTTCAACACTAACGCAAGTGCGAAAAGTGGTTTTTCAACACGAACACAAGTGCAAAAAGTGGTTTTTCAACACTAACACAAGTGCGAAAAGTGGTTTTTCCACACTAACACAAGTGCGAAAAGTGGTTTTTCCACACTAATACAAGTGCAAAAGTGGTTTCCTGCACCAACAAAAGTGCGAAAAGTGGTTTTTCAACACTAACACAAGTGCGAAAAGTGGTTTTTCAACACTATCACAAGTGCAAAAAGTGTTTTTTCCACACTAATACAAGTGCAAAAGTGGTTTCCTGCACCAACACAAGTGCGAAAAGTGGTTTTTCAACACTAACACAAGTGCGAAAAGTGGTTTTTCAACACTAACACAAGTGCGAAAAGTGGTTTTTCCACACTAATACATTGCAAAAGTGGTTTCCTGCACCAACACAAGTGCGAAAAGTGGTTTTTCAACACTAACACAAGTGCGAAAAGTGGTTTTTCAACACTAACACAAGTGCGAAAAGTGGTGTTTCCACACTAATACAAGTGCAAAAGTGGTTTCCTGCACCAACACAAGTGCG
The DNA here is from genome assembly GCF_964187855.1 of Myxine glutinosa. Lineage (NCBI taxonomy): Eukaryota > Metazoa > Chordata > Myxini > Myxiniformes > Myxinidae > Myxine > Myxine glutinosa. The sequence goes on along the minus strand of NW_027618515.1, from coordinate 29,137 downwards.
AAAAGTGGTTTTTCAACACTAACACAAGTGCGAAAAGTGGTTTTTCAACACTAACACAAGTGCGAAAAGTGGTTTTTCAACACTAACACAAGTGCGAAAAGTGGTTTTTCAACACTAACACAAGTGCAAAAAGTGTTTTTTCCACACTAATACAAGTGCAAAAGTGGTTTCCTGCACCAACACAAGTGCGAAAAGTGGTTTTTCAACACTAACACAAGTGCGAAAAGTGGTTTTTCAACACTAACACAAGTGCGAAAAGTGGTTTTTCCACACTAATACAAGTGCAAAAGTGGTTTCCTGCACCAACACAAGTGCGAAAAGTGGTTTTTCAACACTAACACAAGTGCGAAAAGTGGTTTTTCAACACTAACACAAGTGCGAAAAGTGTTTTTTCCACACTAATACAAGTGCAAAAGTGGTTTCCTGCACCAACACAAGTGCGAAAAGTGGTTTTTCAACACTAACACAAGTGCGAAAAGTTGTTTTTCAACACTAACACAAGTGCAAAAAGTGTTTTTTCCACACTAATACAAGTGCAAAAGTGGTTTCCTGCACCAACACAAGTGCGAAAAGTGCTTTTTCAACACTAACACAAGTGCGAAAAGTGTTTTTTCAACACTAACACAAGTGCAAAAAGTGGTTTTTCAACACTAACACAAGTGCGAAAAGTGGTTTTTCAACACTAACGCAAGTGCGAAAAGTGGTTTTTCAACACTAACACAAGTGCAAAAAGTGGTTTTTCAACACTAACACAAGTGCGAAAAGTGGTTTTTCCACACTAATACAAGTGCAAAAGTGGTTTCCTGCACCAACAAAAGTGCGAAAAGTGGTTTTTCAACACTAACACAAGTGCGAAAAGTGGTTTTTCAACACTATCACAAGTGCAAAAAGTGTTTTTTCCACACTAATACAAGTGCAAAAGTGGTTTCCTGCACCAACACAAGTGCGAAAAGTGGTTTTTCAACACTAACACAAGTGCGAAAAGTGGTTTTTCAACACTAACACAAGTGCGAAAAGTGGTTTTTCCACACTAATACATTGCAAAAGTGGTTTCCTGCACCAACACAAGTGCGAAAAGTGGTTTTTCAACACTAACACAAGTGCGAAAAGTGGTTTTTCAACACTAACACAAGTGCGAAAAGTGGTGTTTCCACACTAATACAAGTGCAAAAGTGGTTTCCTGCACCAACACAAGTGCGAAAAGTGGTTTTTCAACACTAACACAAGTGCGAAAAGTGGTTTTTCAACACTAACACAAGTGCGAAAAGTGGTTTTTCAACACTAACACAAGTGCGAAAAGTGGTTTTTCAACACTAATACAAGTGCAAAAGTGGTTTCCTGCACCAACACAAGTGCGAAAAGTGGTTTTTCAACACTAACACAAGTGCGAAAAGTGGTTTTTCAACACTAACACAAGTGCGAAAAGTGGTTTTTCCACACTAATACAAGTGCAAAAGTGGTTTCCTGCACCAACACAAGTGCGAAAAGTGGTTTTTCAACACAAACACAAGTGCGAAAAGTGGTTTTTCAACACTAACACAAGTGCGAAAAGTGTTTTTTCCACACTAATACAAGTGCAAAAGTGGTTTCCTGCACCAACACAAGTGCGAAAAGTGGTTTTTCAACACTAACACAAGTGCGAAAAGTTGTTTTTCAACACTAACACAAGTGCAAAAAGTGTTTTTTCCACACTAATACAAGTGCAAAAGTGGTTTCCTGCACCAACACAAGTGCGAAAAGTGCTTTTTCAACACTAACACAAGTGCGAAAAGTGTTTTCTCAACACTAACACAAGTGCAAAAAGTGGTTTTTCAACACTAACACAAGTGCGAAAAGTGGTTTTTCCACACTAATACAAGTGCAAAAGTCGTTTCCTGCACCAACACAAGTGCGAAAAGTGGTTTCCTGCATCAACACAAGTACGAAAAGTGGTTTTTCAACACTATCACAAGTGCAAAAAGTGTTTTTTCTACACTAATACAAGTGCAAAAAGTGTTTTTTCCACACTAATACAAGTGCGAAAAGTGGTTTTTCAACCCTAACACAAGTGCGAAAAGTGGTTTTTCCACACTAATACAAGTGCAAAAGTGGTTTCCTGCACCAACACAAGTGCGAAAAGTAGTTTTTCAACACTAACACAAGTGCGAAAAGTGGTTTTTCAACACTAACACAAGTGCGAAAAGTGGTTTTTCAACACTATGACAAGTGCGAAAAGTGTTTTTTCCACCCTAATACAAGTGCAAAAGTGGTTTCCTGCACCAACACATGTGCGAAAAGTGGTTTTTCAACACTAACACAAGTGCGAAAAGTGGTTTTTCAACACTAACACAAGTGCGAAAAGTGGTTTTTCAACAATAACACAAGTGCGAAAAGTGGTTTTTCCACACTAATACAAGTACAAAAGTGGTTTCCTGCACCAACACAAGTGCGAAAAGTGGTTTTTCAACACTAACACAAGTGCGAAAAGTGGTTTTTCAACACTAACACAAGTGCGAAAAGTGTTTTTTCCACACTAATACAAGTGCAAAAGTGGTTTCCTGCACCAACACATGTGCGAAAAGTGGTTTTTCAACACTAACACAAGTGCGAAAAGTGGTTTTTCAACACTAACACAAGTGCGAAAAGTGGTTTTTCAACACTAACACAAGTGCGAAAAGTGGTTTTTCCACACTAATATAAGTGCAAAAGTGGCTTCCTGCACCAACACAAGTGCGAAAAGTGGTTTTTCAACACTAACACAAGTGCGAAAAGTGGTTTTTCAACACTATCACAAGTGCAAAAAGTGTTTTTTCCACACTAATACAAGTGCAAAAGTGGTTTCCTGCACAAACACAAGTGCGAAAAGTGGTTTTTCAACACTAACACAAGTGCGAAAAGTGGTTTTTCAATACTAACACAAGTGCGAAAAGTGGTTTTTCCACACTAATACAAGTGCAAAAGTGGTTTCCTGCACCAACACATGTGCGAAAAGTGGTTTTTCAACACTAACACAAGTGCGAAAAGTGGTTTTTCAACACTAACACAAGTGCGAAAAGTGGTTTTTCCACACTAATACAAGTGCAAAAGTGCTTTCCTGCACCAACACAAGTGCGAAAAGTGGTTTTTCAACACAAACACAAGTGCAAAAAGTGTTTTTTCTACACTAATACAAGTGCAAAAAGTGTTTTTCCACACTAATACAAGTGCGAAAAGTGGTTTTTCAACCCTAACACAAGTGCGAAAAGTGGTTTTTCAACACTAACACAAGTGCGAAAAGTGGTTTTTCCACACTAATACAAGTGCAAAAGTGGTTTCCTGCACCAACACAACTGTGAAAAGTGGTTTTTCAACAATAACACAAGTGCGAAAAGTGGTTTTTCAACACTAACACAAGTGCGAAAAGTGGTTTTTCAACAATAACACAAGTGTGAAAAGTGTTTTTTCCACACTAATGCAAGTGCAAAAGTGGTGTCCTGCACCAACACAAGTGCGAAAAGTGGTTTTTCAACACTAACACAAGTGCGAAAAGTGGGTTTTCAACACTAACACAAGTGCAAAAAGTGTTTTTTCCACACTAATACAAGTGCAAAAGTGGTTTCCTGCAACAACACAAGTGCGAAAAGTGGTTTTTCAACACTGACACAAGTGCGAAAAGTGGTTTTTCAACACTAACACAAGTGCGAAAAGTGTTTTTTCAACACTAACACAAGTGCGAAAAGTGGTTTTTCCACACTAATACAAGTGCAAAAGTGGTTTCCTGCACCAACACAAGTGCGAAAAGTGGTTTTTCAACACTAACACAAGTGCAAAAAGTGGTTTTTCCACACTAATACAAGTGCAAAACTGGTTTCCTGCACCAACACAAGTGCAAAAAGTGGTTTTTCAACACTAACACAAGTGCGAAAAGTGGTTTTTCAACACTAACACAAGTGCGGCAAGTGGTTTTTCCACACTAATACAAGTGCAAAAGTGGTTTCCTGCACCAACACAAGTGCGAAAAGTGGTTTTTCAACACTAACACAAGTGTGAAAAGTGGTTTTTCAACACTAACACAAGTGCGAAAAGTGTTTTTTCCACACTAATACAAGTGCAAAAGTGGTTTCCTGCACCAACACAAGTGCGAAAAGTGGTTTTTCAACAATAACACAAGTGCAAAAAGTGGTTTTTCAACACTAACACAAGTGCGAAAAGTGTATTTTCCACACTAATACAAGTGCAAAAGTGGTTCCCTGCACCAACACAAGTGCGAAAGTGGTTTTTCAACACTAACACAAGTGCGAAAAGTGGTTTTTCAACACTAACACAAGTGCGAAAAGTGGTTTTTCAACACTAACACAAGTGCGAAAAGTGGTTTTTCCACACTAATACAAGTGCAAAAGTGGTTTCCTGCACCAACAAAAGTGCGAAAAGTGGTTTTTCAACAATAACACAAGTGCGAAAAGTGGTTTTTCAACACTATCACAAGTGCAAAAAGTGTTTTTTCCACACTAATCAAGTGCAAAAGTGGTTTCCTGCACCAACACAAGTGCAAAAAGTGGTTTTTCAACACTAACACAAGTGCGAAAAGTGGTTTTTCAACACTAACACAAGTGCGAAAAGTGGTTTTTCCACACTAATACAAGTGCAAAAGTGGTTTCCTGCACCAACACAAGTGCGAAAAGTGGTTTTTCAACACTAACACAAGTGCGAAAAGTGGTTTTTCAACACTAACACAAGTGCGAAAAGTGGTTTTTCCACACTAATACAAGTGCAAAAGTGGTTTCCTGCACCAACACAAGTGCAAAAAGTGGTTTTTCAACACTAACACAAGGGCGAAAAGTGGTTTTTCAACACTAACACAAGTGCGAAAAGTGGTTTTTCCACACTAATACAAGTGCAAAAGTGGTTTCCTGCACCAACACAAGTGCGAAAAGTGGTTTTTCAACACTATCACAAGTGCGAAAAGTGGTTTTTCAACACTAACACAAGTGCGAAAAGTGGTTTTTCCACACTAATACAAGTGCAAAAGTGGTTTCCTGCACCAACACAAGTACGAAAAGTGGTTTTTCAACAATAACACAAGTGCGAAAAGTGGTTTTTCCACACTAATACAAGTGCAAAAGTGGTTTCCTGCACCAACACAAGTGCGAAAAGTGGTTTTTCAACACCAACAGAAGTGCGAAAAGTAGTTTTTCAACACTAACACAAGTGCAAAAGTCGTTTCCTGCACCAACACAAGTGCAAAAAGTGGTTTCCTGCATCAACACAAGTACGAAAAGTGGTTTTTCAACACTAACACAAGTGCGAAAAGTGGTTTTTCCACACTAATACAAGTGCAAAAGTGGTTTCCTGCACCAACACAAGTGCGAAAAGTGGTTTTTCAACACTAACACAAGTGCGAAAAGTGGTTTTTCAACACTAACACAAGTGCGAAAAGTGGTTTTTCAACACTAACACAAGTGCGAAAAGTGGTTTTTCAACACTAACACAAGGGCAAAAAGTGTTTTTTCCACACTAATACAAGTGCAAAAGTGGTTTCCTGCACCAACACAAGTGCGAAAAGTGGTTTTTCAACACTAACACAAGTGCGAAAAGTGGTTTTTCAACACTAACACAAGTGCGAAAAGTGGTTTTTCCACACTAATACAAGTGCAAAAGTGGTTTCCTGCACCAACACAAGTGCGAAAAGTGGTTTTTCAACACTAACACAAGTGCGAAAAGTGGTTTTTCAACACTAACACAAGTGCGAAAAGTATTTTTTCCACACTAATACAAGTGCAAAATTGGTTTCCTGCACCAACACAAGTGCGAAAAGTGGTTTTTCAACACTAACACAAGTGCGAAAAGTGGTTTTTCAACACTAACACAAGTGCAAAAAGTGTTTTTTCCAGACTAATACAAGTGCAAAGTGGTTTCCTGCACCAACACAAGTGCGAAAAGTGGTTTTTCAACACTAACACAAGTGCGAAAAGTGGTTTTTCAACACTAACACAAGTGCGAAAAGTGGTTTTTCAACACTAACACAATTGCGAAAAGTGGTTTTTCCACACTAATACAAGTGCAAAAGTCGTTTCCTGCACCAACACAAGTGCGAAAAGTGGTTTCCTGCATCAACACAAGTACGAAAAGTGGTTTTTCAACACTATCACAAGTGCAAAAAGTGTTTTTTCTACACTAATACAAGTGCAAAAAGTGTTTTTTCCACACTAATACAAGTGCGAAAAGTGGTTTTTCAACCCTAACACAAGTGCGAAAAGTGGTTTTTCAACACTAACACAAGTGCGAAAAGTGGTTTTCCACACTAATACAAGTGCAAAAGTGGTTTCCTGCACCAACGCAAGTGCAAAAAGTAGTTTTTCAACACTAACACAAGTGCGAAAAGTGGTTTTTCAACACTAACACAAGTGCGAAAAGTGTTTTTGCCACACTAATACAAGTGCAAAAGTGGTTTCCTGCACCAATACAAGTGCGAAAAGTGGTTTTTCAACACTAACACAAGTGCGAAAAGTGGTTTTTCAACACTAACACAAGTGCAAAAAGTGTTTTTTCCACACTAATACAAGTGCAAAAGTGGTTTCCTGCACCAACACAAGTGCGAAAAGTGGTTTTTCAACACTAACACAAGTGCGAAAAGTGGTTTTTCAACACTAACACAAGTGCGAAAAGTGGTTTTTCAACACCAACACAAGTGCGAAAAGTGGTTTTTCCACACTAATACAAGTGCAAAAGTGGTTTCCTGCACCAACACAAGTGTGAAAAGTGGTTTTTCAACACTAACACAAGTGCGAAAAGTGGTTTTTCAACACTAACACAAGTGCGAAAAGTGTTTTTTCCACACTAATACAAGTGCAAAAGTGGTTTCCTGCACCAACACATGTGCGAAAAGTGGTTTTTCAACACTAACACAAGTGCAAAAAGTGGTTTTTCAACACTAACACAAGTGCGAAAAGTGTTTTTTCAACACTAACACAAGTGCGAAAAGTGGTTTTTCCACACTAATACAAGTGCAAAAGTGGTTTCCTGCACCAACACAAGTGCGAAAAGTGGTTTTTCAACACAAACACAAGTGCAAAAAGTGTTTTTTCTACACTAATACAAGTGCAAAAAGTGTTTTTCCACACTAATACAAGTGCAAAAGTGGTTTCCTGCACCAACACAAGTGTGAAAAGTGGTTTTTCAACAATAACACAAGTGCGAAAAGTGGTTTTTCAACACTAACACAAGTGCGAAAAGTGGTTTTTCAACAATAACACAAGTGTGAAAAGTGTTTTTTCCACACTAATACAAGTGCAAAAGTGGTTTCCTGCACCAACACAAGTGCGAAAAGTGGTTTTTCAACACTAACACAAGTGCGAAAAGTGGGTTTTCAACACTAACACAAGTGCAAAAAGGGTTTTTTCCACACTAATACAAGTGCAAAAGTGGTTTCCTGCACCAACACAAGTGCGAAAAGTGGTTTTTCAACACTGACACAAGTGCGAAAAGTGGTTTTTCAACACTAACACAAGTGCGAAAAGTGTTTTTTCAACACTAACACAAGTGCGAAAAGTGGTTTTTCCACACTAATACAAGTGCAAAAGTGGTTTCCTGCACCAACACAAGTGCGAAAAGTGGTTTTTCAACAATAACACAAGTGCGAAAAGTGGTTTTTCAACACTAACACATGTGCAAAAAGTGTATTTTCCACACTAATACAAGTGCAAAAGTGGTTTCCTGCACCAATACAAGTGCGAAAAGTGGTTTTTCAACACTAACACAAGTGCGAAAAGTGGTTTTTCAACACTAACACAAGTGCAAAAAGTGGTTTTTCAACACTAACACAAGTGCAAAAGTGGTTTCCTGCACCAACAAAAGTGCGAAAAGTGGTTTTTCAACACTAACACAAGTGCGAAAAGTGGTTTTTCAACACTATCACAAGTGCAAAAAGTGTTTTTCCACACTAATACAAGTGCAAAAGTGGTTTCCTGCACCAACACAAGTGCGAAAAGTGGTTTTTCAACACTAACACAAGTGCGAAAGTGGTTTTTCAACACTAACACAAGTGCGAAAAGTGGTTTTTCCACACTAATACAGTGCAAAAGTGGTTTCCTGCACCAACACAAGTGCGAAAAGTGGTTTTTCAACACTAACACAAGTGCGAAAAGTGGTTTTTCAACACTAACACAAGTGCGAAAAGTGGTGTTTCCACACTAATACAAGTGCAAAAGTGGTTTCCTGCACCAACACAAGTGCGAAAAGTGGTTTTTCAACACTAACACAAGTGCGAAAAGTGGTTTTTCAACACTAACACAAGTGCGAAAAGTGGTTTTTCAACACTAACACAACTGCGAAAAGTGGTTTTTCCACACTAATACAAGTGCAAAAGTGGTTTCCTGCACCAACACGAGTGCGAAAAGTGGTTTTTCAACACTAACACAAGTGCGAAAAGTGGTTTTTCCACACTAACACGAGTGTGAAAAGTGGTTTTTACCACACTAATACAAGTGCAAATGTGGTTTCCTGCACCAACACAAGTGCGAAAAGTGGTTTTTCAACACGAACACAAGTGCGAAAAATGGTTTTTCAACACTAACACAAGTGCGAAATGTGGTTTTTCAACACGAACACAAGTGTGAAAAGTGGTTTTTTCCACACTAATACAAGTGCAAAAGTGGTTTCCTGCACAAACACAAGTGCGAAAAGTGGTTTTCAACACTAACACAAGTGCGAAAAGTGGTTTTTCAACACTAACACAAGTGCGAAAAGTGGTTTTTCAACACTAACACAAGTGCGAAAAGTGGTTTTTCCACACTAATACAAGTGCAAAAGTGGTTTCCTGCACCAACACAAGTGCGAAAAGTGGTTTTTCCACACTAATACAAGTGCAAAAATGGTTTCCTGCACCAACACAAGTGCGAAAAGTGGTTTTTCAACACTAACACAAGTGCGAAAAGTGGTTTTTCAACACTAACACAAGTCCGAAAAGTGGTTTTTCAACACTAACACAACTGCGAAAAGTGGTTTTTCCACACTAATACAAGTGCAAAAGTGGTTCCTGCATCAACACAAGTACGAAAATTGGTTTTTCAACACTATCACAAGTGCAAAAAGTGTTTTCTACACTAATACAAGTGCAAAAAGTGTTTTTTCCACACTAATACAAGTGCGAAAAGTGGTTTTTCAACCCTAACACAAGTGCGAAAAGTGGTTTTCAACACTAACACAAGTGCGAAAAGTGGTTTTTCCACACTAATACAAGTGCAAAAGTGGTTTCCTGCACCAACACAAGTGCGAAAAGTGGTTTTTCAACACTAACACAAGTGCGAAAAGTGGTTTTTCAACACTAACACAAGTGCGAAAAGTGGTTTTTCAACACTAACACAAGTGCGAAAAGTGGTTTTTCAACACTAACACAGGGCAAAAAGTGTTTTTTCCACACTAATACAAGTGCAAAAGTGGTTTCCTGCACCAACACAAGTGCGAAAAGTGGTTTTTCAACACTAACACAAGTGCGAAAAGTGGTTTTTCAACACTAACACAAGTGCGAAAAGTGGTTTTTCCACACTAATACAAGTGCAAAAGTGGTTTCCTGCACCAACACAAGTGCGAAAAGTGGTTTTTCAACACTAACACAAGTGCGAAAAGTGGTTTTTCAACACTAACACAAGTGCGAAAAGTGTTTTTTCCACACTAATACAAGTGTAAAAGTGGTTTCCTGCACCAACACAAGTGCGAAAAGTGGTTTTTCAACACTAACACAAGTGCGAAAAGTGGTTTTTCAACACTAACACAAGTGCAAAAAGTGTTTTTTCCAGACTAATACAAGTGCAAAAGTGGTTTCCTGCACCAACACAAGTGCGAAAAGTGGTTTTTCAACACTAACACAAGTGCGAAAAGTGGTTTTTCAACACTAACACAAGTGCGAAAAGTGGTTTTTCAACACTAACACAATTGCGAAAAGTGGTTTTTCCACACTAATACAAGTGCAAAAGTCGTTTCCTGCACCAACACAAGTGCGAAAAGTGGTTTCCTGCATCAACACAAGTACGAAAAGTGGTTTTTCAACACTATCACAAGTGCAAAAAGTGTTTTTTCTACACTAATACAAGTGCAAAAAGTGTTTTTTCCACACTAATACAAGTGCGAAAAGTGGTTTTTCAACCCTAACACAAGTGCGAAAAGTGGTTTTTCAACACTAACACAAGTGCGAAAAGTGGTTTTCCACACTAATACAAGTGCAAAAGTGGTTTCCTGCACCAACACAAGTGCGAAAAGTAGTTTTTCAACACTAACACAAGTGCGAAAAGTGGTTTTTCAACACTAACACAAGTGCGAAAAGTGTTTTTTCCACACTAATACAAGTGCAAAAGTGGTTTCCTGCACCAACACAAGTGCGAAAAGTGGTTTTTCAACACTAACACAAGTGCGAAAAGTGGTTTTTCAACACTAACACAAGTGCAAAAAGTGTTTTTTCCACACTAATACAAGTGCAAAAGTGGTTTCCTGCACCAACACAAGTGCGAAAAGTGGTTTTTCAACACTAACACAAGTGCGAAAAGTGGTTTTTCAACACTAACACAAGTGCGAAAAGTGGTTTTTCAACACCAACACAAGTGCGAAAAGTGGTTTTTCCACACTAATACAAGTGCAAAAGTGGTTTCCTGCACCAACACAAGTGCGAAAAGTGGTTTTTCAACACTAACACAAGTGTGAAAAGTGGTTTTTCAACACTAACACAAGTGCGAAAAGTGTTTTTTCCACACTAATACAAGTGCAAAAGTGGTTTCCTGCACCAACACATGTGCGAGTGCGAAAAGTGGTTTTTCAACACTAACACAAGTGCGAAAAGTGGTTTTTCAACACTAACACAAGTGCGAAAAGTGTTTTTTCAACACTAACACAAGTGCGAAAAGTGGTTTTTCCACACTAATACAAGTGCAAAAGTGGTTTCCTGCACCAACACAAGTGCGAAAAGTGGTTTTTCAACACAAACACAAGTGCAAAAAGTGTTTTTTCTACACTAATACAAGTGCAAAAAGTGTTTTTCCACACTAATACAAGTGCAAAAGTGGTTTCCTGCACCAACACAAGTGTGAAAAGTGGTTTTTCAACAATAACACAAGTGCGAAAAGTGGTTTTTCAACACTAACACAAGTGCGAAAAGTGGTTTTTCAACAATAACACAAGTGTGAAAAGTGTTTTTTCCACACTAATACAAGTGCAAAAGTGGTTTCCTGCACCAACACAAGTGCGAAAAGTGGTTTTTCAACACTAACACAAGTGCGAAAAGTGGGTTTTCAACACTAACACAAGTGCAAAAAGTGTTTTTTCCACACTAATACAAGTGCAAAAGTGGTTTCCTGCACCAACACAAGTGCGAAAAGTGGTTTTTCAACACTGACACAAGTGCGAAAAGTGGTTTTTCAACACTAACACAAGTGCGAAAAGTGTTTTTTCAACACTAACACAAGTGCGAAAAGTGGTTTTTCCACACTAATACAAGTGCAAAAGTGGTTTCCTGCACCAACACAAGTGCGAAAAGTGGTTTTTCAACAATAACACAAGTGCGAAAAGTGGTTTTTCAACACTAACACATGTGCAAAAAGTGTATTTTCCACACTAATACAAGTGCAAAAGTGGTTTCCTGCACCAATACAAGTGCGAAAAGTGGTTTTTCAACACTAACACAAGTGCGAAAAGTGGTTTTTCAACACTAACACAAGTGCAAAAAGTGGTTTTTCAACACTAACACAAGTGCAAAAGTGGTTTCCTGCACCAACAAAAGTGCGAAAAGTGGTTTTTCAACACTAACACAAGTGCGAAAAGTGGTTTTTCAACACTATCACAAGTGCAAAAAGTGTTTTTTCCACACTAATACAAGTGAAAAAGTGGTTTCCTGCACCAACACAAGTGCGAAAAGTGGTTTTTCAACACTAACACAAGTGCGGAAAGTGGTTTTTCAACACTAACACAAGTGCGAAAAGTGGTTTTTCCACACTAATACAGTGCAAAAGTGGTTTCCTGCACCAACACAAGTGCGAAAAGTGGTTTTTCAACACTAACACAAGTGCGAAAAGTGGTTTTTCAACACTAACACAAGTGCGAAAAGTGGTTTTTCCACACTAATACAAGTGCAAAAGTGGTTTCCTGCACCAACACAAGTGCGAAAAGTGGTTTTTCAACACTAACACAAGTGCGAAAAGTGGTTTTTCAACACTAACACAAGTGCGAAAAGTCGTTTTTCAACACTAACACAACTGCGAAAAGTGGTTTTTCCACACTAATACAAGTGCAAAAGTGGTTTCCTGCACCAACACAAGTGCGAAAAGTGGTTTTTCAACACTAACACAAGTGCGAAAAGTGGTTTTTCCACACTAACACGAGTGTGAAAAGTGGTTTTTACCACACTAATACAAGTGCAAATGTGGTTTCCTGCACCAACACAAGTGCGAAAAGTGGTTTTTCAACACGAACACAAGTGCGAAAAGTGGTTTTTCAACACTAACACAAGTGCGAAATGTGGTTTTTCAACACGAACACAAGTGTGAAAAGTGGTTTTTTCCACACTAATACAAGTGCAAAAGTGGTTTCCTGCACAAACACAAGTGCGAAAAGTGGTTTTCAACACTAACACAAGTGCGAAAAGTGGTTTTTCAACACTAACACAAGTGCGAAAAGTGGTTTTTCAACACTAACACAAGTGCGAAAAGTGGTTTTTCCACACTAATACAAGTGCAAAAGTGGTTTCCTGCACCAACACAAGTGCGAAAAGTGGTTTTTCAACAATAACACAAGTGCGAAAAGTGGTTTTTCAAAACTATCACAAGTGCAAAAAGTGTTTTTTCCACACTAATACAAGTGCAAAAGTGGTTTCCTGCACCAACACAAGTGCGAAAAGTGGTTTTTCAACACTAACACAAGTGTGAAAAGTGGTTTTTCAACACTATCACAAGTGCAAAAACTGTTTTTTCCACACTAATACAAGTGCAAAAGTGGTTTCCTGCACCAACACAAGTGCGAAAAGTGGTTTTTCAACACTAATACAAGTGCAAAAGTGGTTTTCTGCACCAACACAAGTGCGAAAAGTGGTTTTTCAACACAATCACAAGTGCAAAAAGGTTTTTTCTACACTAATACAAGTGCAAAAAGTGTTTTTTCCACACTAATACAAGTGCGAAAAGTGGTTTTTCAACACTAACACAAGTGCGAAAAGTGGTTTTTCCACACTAATACAAGTGCAAAAGTGGTTTCCTGCACCAACACAAGTGCGAAAAGTGGTTTTTCAACACTAACACAAGTGCGAAAAGTGGTTTTTCCACACTAATACAAGTGCAAAAGTGGTTTCCTGCACCAACACAAGTGCGAAAAGTGGTTTTTCAACACTAACACAAGTGCGAAAAGTGGTTTTTCAACACTAACACAAGTGCGAAAAGTGCTTTTTCCACACTAATACAAGTGCAAAAGTGGTTTCCTGCACCAACACAAGTGCGAAAAGTGGTTTTTCAACACTATCACAAGTGCAAAAAGTGTTTTTTCCACACTAATACAAGTGCTAAAGTGGTTTCCTGCACCAGCACAAGTGCGAAAAGTGGTTTTTCAACACTAACACAAGTGCGAAAAGTGGTTTTTCAACACTAACACAAGTGCGAAAAGTGGTTTTTCCACACTAATACAAGTGCAAAAGTGGTTTTCCTGCACCAACACAAGTGGGAAAAGTGGTTTTTCAACACTAACACAAGTGCGAAAAGTGGTTTTTCAACACTAACACAAGTGCGAAAAGTGGTTTTTCCACACTAATACTAATGCAAAAGTGGTTTCCTGCACCAACACAAGTGCGAAAAGTGGTTTTTCAACACTAACACAAGTGCGAAAAGTGGTTCTTCAACACTAACTCAAGTGCGAAAAGTGGTTTTTCAACACTAACACAACTGCGAAAAGTGGTTTTTCCACACTAATACAAGTGCAAAAGTGGTTTCCTGCACCAACACAAGTGTGAAAAGTGGTTTTTCAACAATAACACAAGTGCGAAAAGTGGTTTTTCAACACTATCACAAGTGCAAAAAGTGTTTTTTCCACACTAATACAAGTGCAAAAGTGGTTTCCTGCACCAACACAAGTGCGAAAAGTGGTTTTTCAACACTAACACAAGTGCAAAAAGTGGTTTTTCCACACTAATACAAGTGCAAAACTGGTTTCCTGCACCAACACAAGTGCAAAAAGTGGTTTTTCAACACTAACACAAGTGCGAAAAGTGGTTTTTCAACACTAACACAAGTGCGGCAAGTGGTTTTTCCACACTAATACAAGTGCAAAAGTGGTTTCCTGCACCAACACAAGTGCGAAAAGTGGTTTTTCAACACTAACACAAGTGCGAAAAGTGGTTTTTCCACACTAATACAAGTGCAAAAGTGGTTTCCTGCACCAACACAAGTGCGAAAAGTGGTTTTTCAACAATAACACAAGTGCAAAAAGTGGTTTTTCAACACTAACACAAGTGCGAAAAGTGTATTTTCCACACTAATACAAGTGCAAAAGTGGTTCCCTGCACCAACACAAGTGCGAAAGTGGTTTTTCAACACTAACACAAGTGCGAAAAGTGGTTTTTCAACACTAACACAAGTGCGAAAAGTGGTTTTTCAACACTAACACAAGTGCGAAAAGTGGTTTTTCCACACTAATACAAGTGCAAAAGTGGTTTCCTGCACCAACAAAAGTGCGAAAAGTGGTTTTTCAACAATAACACAAGTGCGAAAAGTGGTTTTTCAACACTATCACAAGTGCAAAAAGTGTTTTTTCCACACTAATCAAGTGCAAAAGTGGTTTCCTGCACCAACACAAGTGCAAAAAGTGGTTTTTCAACACTAACACAAGTGCGAAAAGTGGTTTTTCAACACTAACACAAGTGCGAAAAGTGGTTTTTCCACACTAATACAAGTGCAAAAGTGGTTTCCTGCACCAACACAAGTGCGAAAAGTGGTTTTTCAACACTAACACAAGTGCGAAAAGTGGTTTTTCAACACTAACACAAGTGCGAAAAGTGGTTTTTCCACACTAATACAAGTGCAAAAGTGGTTTCCTGCACCAACACAAGTGCAAAAAGTGGTTTTTCAACACTAACACAAGGGCGAAAAGTGGTTTTTCAACACTAACACAAGTGCGAAAAGTGGTTTTTCCACACTAATACAAGTGCAAAAGTGGTTTCCTGCACCAACACAAGTGCGAAAAGTGGTTTTTCAACACTATCACAAGTGCGAAAAGTGGTTTTTCAACACTAACACAAGTGCTAAAAGTGGTTTTTCCACACTAATACAAGTGCAAAAGTGGTTTCCTGCACCAACACAAGTACGAAAAGTGTTTTTTCAACAATAACACAAGTGCGAAAAGTGGTTTTTCCACACTAATACAAGTGCAAAAGTGGTTTCCTGCACCAACACAAGTGCGAAAAGTGGTTTTTCAACACCAACAGAAGTGCGAAAAGTAGTTTTTCAACACTAACACAAGTGCAAAAGTCGTTTCCTGCACCAACACAAGTGCGAAAAGTGGTTTCCTGCATCAACACAAGTACGAAAAGTGGTTTTTCAACACTATCACAAGTGCAAAAAGTGTTTTTTCTACACTAATACAAGTGCAAAAAGTGTTTTTTCCACACTAATACAAGTGCGAAAAGTGGTTTTTCAACCCTAACACAAGTGCGAAAAGTGGTTTTTCAACACTAACACAAGTGCGAAAAGTGGTTTTCCACACTAATACAAGTGCAAAAGTGGTTTCCTGCACCAACACAAGTGCGAAAAGTAGTTTTTCAACACTAACACAAGTGCGAAAAGTGGTTTTTCAACACTAACACAAGTGCGAAAAGTGTTTTTTCCACACTAATACAAGTGCAAAAGTGGTTTCCTGCACCAACACAAGTGCGAAAAGTGGTTTTTCAACACTAACACAAGTGCGAAAAGTGGTTTTTCAACACTAACACAAGTGCAAAAAGTGTTTTTTCCACACTAATACAAGTGCAAAAGTGGTTTCCTGCACCAACACAAGTGCGAAAAGTGGTTTTTCAACACTAACACAAGTGCGAAAAGTGGTTTTTCAACACTAACACAAGTGCGAAAAGTGGTTTTTCAACACCAACACAAGTGCGAAAAGTGGTTTTTCCACACTAATACAAGTGCAAAAGTGGTTTCCTGCACCAACACAAGTGCAAAAAGTGGTTTTTCAACACTAACACAAGTGCGAAAAGTGGTTTTTCAACACTAACACAAGTGCGAAAAGTGTTTTTTCCACACTAATACAAGTGCAAAAGTGGTTTCCTGCACCAACGCATGTGCGAGTGCGAAAAGTGGTTTTTCAACACTAACACAAGTGCGAAAAGTGGTTTTTCAACACTAACACAAGTGCGAAAAGTGTTTTTTCAACACTAACACAAGTGCGAAAAGTGGTTTTTCCACACTAATACAAGTGCAAAAGTGGTTTCCTGCACCAACACAAGTGCGAAAAGTGGTTTTTCAACACAAACACAAGTGCAAAAAGTGTTTTTTCTACACTAATACAAGTGCAAAAAGTGTTTTTCCACACTAATACAAGTGCAAAAGTGGTTTCCTGCACCAACACAAGTGTGAAAAGTGGTTTTTCAACAATAACACAAGTGCGAAAAGTGGTTTTTCAACACTAACACAAGTGCGAAAAGTGGTTTTTCAACAATAACACAAGTGTGAAAAGTGTTTTTTCCACACTAATACAAGTGCAAAAGTGGTTTCCTGCACCAACACAAGTGCGAAAAGTGGTTTTTCAACACTAACACAAGTGCGAAAAGTGGGTTTTCAACACTAACACAAGTGCAAAAAGTGTTTTTTCCACACTAATACAAGTGCAAAAGTGGTTTCCTGCACCAACACAAGTGCGAAAAGTGGTTTTTCAACACTGACACAAGTGCGAAAAGTGGTTTTTCAACACTAACACAAGTGCGAAAAGTGTTTTTTCAACACTAACACAAGTGCGAAAAGTGGTTTTTCCACACTAATACAAGTGCAAAAGTGGTTTCCTGCACCAACACAAGTGCGAAAAGTGGTTTTTCCACACTAATACAAGTGCAAAAGTGGTTTCCTGCACCAACACAAGTGCGAAAAGTGGTTTTTCAACAATAACACAAGTGCAAAAAGTGGTTTTTCAACACTAACACAAGTGCGAAAAGTGTATTTTCCACACTAATACAAGTGCAAAAGTGGTTCCCTGCACCAACACAAGTGCGAAAGTGGTTTTTCAACACTAACACAAGTGCGAAAAGTGGTTTTTCAACACTAACACAAGTGCGAAAAGTGGTTTTTCAACACTAACACAAGTGCGAAAAGTGGTTTTTCCACACTAATACAAGTGCAAAAGTGGTTTCCTGCACCAACAAAAGTGCGAAAAGTGGTTTTTCAACAATAACACAAGTGCGAAAAGTGGTTTTTCAACACTATCACAAGTGCAAAAAGTGTTTTTTCCACACTAATCAAGTGCAAAAGTGGTTTCCTGCACCAACATAAGTGCAAAAAGTGGTTTTTCAACACTAACACAAGTGCGAAAAGTGGTTTTTCAACACTAACACAAGTGCGAAAAGTGGTTTTTCCACACTAATACAAGTGCAAAAGTGGTTTCCTGCACCAACACAAGTGCGAAAAGTGGTTTTTCAACACTAACACAAGTGCGAAAAGTGGTTTTTCAACACTAACATAAGTGCGAAAAGTGGTTTTTCCACACTAATACAAGTGCAAAAGTGGTTTCCTGCACCAACACAAGTGCAAAAAGTGGTTTTTCAACACTAACACAAGGGCGAAAAGTGGTTTTTCAACACTAACACAAGTGCGAAAAGTGGTTTTTCCACACTAATACAAGTGCAAAAGTGGTTTCCTGCACCAACACAAGTGCGAAAAGTGGTTTTTCAACACTATCACAAGTGCGAAAAGTGGTTTTTCAACACTAACACAAGTGCTAAAAGTGGTTTTTCCACACTAATACAAGTGCAAAAGTGGTTTCCTGCACCAACACAAGTACGAAAAGTGGTTTTTCAACAATAACACAAGTGCGAAAAGTGGTTTTTCCACACTAATACAAGTGCAAAAGTGGTTTCCTGCACCAACACAAGTGCGAAAAGTGGTTTTTCAACACCAACAGAAGTGCAAAAGTCGTTTCCTGCACCAACACAAGTGCGAAAAGTGGTTTCCTGCATCAACACAAGTACGAAAAGTGGTTTTTCCACACTAATACAAGTGCAAAAGTGGTTTCCTGCACCAACACAAGTGCGAAAAGTAGTTTTTCAACACTAACACAAGTGCAAAAGTCGTTTCCTGCACCAACACAAGTGCGAAAAGTGGTTTCCTCCATCAACACAAGTACGAAAAGTGGTTTTTCAACACTATCACAAGTGCAAAAAGTGTTTTTTCTACACTAATACAAGTGCAAAAAGTGTTTTTTCCACACTAATACAAGTGCGAAAAGTGGTTTTTCAACCCTAACACAAGTGCGAAAAGTGGTTTTTCAACACTAACACAAGTGCGAAAAGTGGTTTTCCACACTAATACAAGTGCAAAAGTGGTTTCCTGCACCAACACAAGTGCGAAAAGTAGTTTTTCAACACTAACACAAGTGCGAAAAGTGGTTTTTCAACACTAACACAAGTGCGAAAAGTGTTTTTTCCACACTAATACAAGTGCAAAAGTGGTTTCCTGCACCAACACAAGTGCGAAAAGTGGTTTTTCAACACTAACACAAGTGCGAAAAGTGGTTTTTCAACACTAACACAAGTGCAAAAAGTGTTTTTTCCACACTAATACAAGTGCAAAAGTGGTTTCCTGCACCAACACAAGTGCGAAAAGTGGTTTTTCAACACTAACACAAGTGCGAAAAGTGGTTTTTCAACACTAACACAAGTGCGAAAAGTGGTTTTTCAACACCAACACAAGTGCGAAAAGTGGTTTTTCCACACTAATACAAGTGCAAAAGTGGTTTCCTGCACCAACACAAGTGCAAAAAGTGGTTTTTCAACACTAACACAAGTGCGAAAAGTGGTTTTTCAACACTAACACAAGTGCGAAAAGTGTTTTTTCCACACTAATACAAGTGCAAAAGTGGTTTCCTGCACCAACGCATGTGCGAGTGCGAAAAGTGGTTTTTCAACACTAACACAAGTGCGAAAAGTGGTTTTTCAACACTAACACAAGTGCGAAAAGTGTTTTTTCAACACTAACACAAGTGCGAAAAGTGGTTTTTCCACACTAATACAAGTGCAAAAGTGGTTTCCTGCACCAACACAAGTGCGAAAAGTGGTTTTTCAACACAAACACAAGTGCAAAAAGTGTTTTTTCTACACTAATACAAGTGCAAAAAGTGTTTTTCCACACTAATACAAGTGCAAAAGTGGTTTCCTGCACCAACACAAGTGTGAAAAGTGGTTTTTCAACAATAACACAAGTGCGAAAAGTGGTTTTTCAACACTAACACAAGTGCGAAAAGTGGTTTTTCAACAATAACACAAGTGTGAAAAGTGTTTTTTCCACACTAATACAAGTGCAAAAGTGGTTTCCTGCACCAACACAAGTGCGAAAAGTGGTTTTTCAACACTAACACAAGTGCGAAAAGTGGGTTTTCAACACTAACACAAGTGCAAAAAGTGTTTTTTCCACACTAATACAAGTGCAAAAGTGGTTTCCTGCACCAACACAAGTGCGAAAAGTGGTTTTTCAACACTGACACAAGTGCGAAAAGTGGTTTTTCAACACTAACACAAGTGCGAAAAGTGTTTTTTCAACACTAACACAAGTGCGAAAAGTGGTTTTTCCACACTAATACAAGTGCAAAAGTGGTTTCCTGCACCAACACAAGTGCGAAAAGTGGTTTTTCAACAATAACACAAGTGCGAAAAGTGGTTTTTCAACACTAACACATGTGCAAAAAGTGTATTTTCCACACTAATACAAGTGCAAAAGTGGTTTCCTGCACCAATACAAGTGCGAAAAGTGGTTTTTCAACACTAACACAAGTGCGAAAAGTGGTTTTTCAACACTAACACAAGTGCAAAAAGTGGTTTTTCAACACTAACACAAGTGCAAAAGTGGTTTCCTGCACCAACAAAAGTGCGAAAAGTGGTTTTTCAACACTAACACAAGTGCGAAAAGTGGTTTTTCAACACTATCACAAGTGCAAAAAGTGTTTTTTCCACACTAATACAAGTGAAAAAGTGGTTTCCTGCACCAACACAAGTGCGAAAAGTGGTTTTTCAACACTAACACAAGTGCGGAAAGTGGTTTTTCAACACTAACACAAGTGCGAAAAGTGGTTTTTCCACACTAATACAGTGCAAAAGTGGTTTCCTGCACCAACACAAGTGCGAAAAGTGGTTTTTCAACACTAACACAAGTGCGAAAAGTGGTTTTTCAACACTAACACAAGTGCGAAAAGTGGTTTTTCCACACTAATACAAGTGCAAAAGTGGTTTCCTGCACCAACACAAGTGCGAAAAGTGGTTTTTCAACACTAACACAAGTGCGAAAAGTGGTTTTTCAACACTAACACAAGTGCGAAAAGTCGTTTTTCAACACTAACACAACTGCGAAAAGTGGTTTTTCCACACTAATACAAGTGCAAAAGTGGTTTCCTGCACCAACACAAGTGCGAAAAGTGGTTTTTCAACACTAACACAAGTGCGAAAAGTGGTTTTTCCACACTAACACGAGTGTGAAAAGTGGTTTTTACCACACTAATACAAGTGCAAATGTGGTTTCCTGCACCACCACAAGTGCGAAAAGTGGTTTTTCAACACGAACACAAGTGCGAAAAGTGGTTTTTCAACACTAACACAAGTGCGAAATGTGGTTTTTCAACACGAACACAAGTGTGAAAAGTGGTTTTTTCCACACTAATACAAGTGCAAAAGTGGTTTCCTGCACAAACACAAGTGCGAAAAGTGGTTTTCAACACTAACACAAGTGCGAAAAGTGGTTTTTCAACACTAACACAAGTGCGAAAAGTGGTTTTTCAACACTAACACAAGTGCGAAAAGTGGTTTTTCCACACTAATACAAGTGCAAAAGTGGTTTCCTGCACCAACACAAGTGCGAAAAGTGGTTTTTCAACAATAACACAAGTGCGAAAAGTGGTTTTTCAAAACTATCACAAGTGCAAAAAGTGTTTTTTCCACACTAATACAAGTGCAAAAGTGGTTTCCTGCACCAACACAAGTGCGAAAAGTGGTTTTTCAACACTAACACAAGTGTGAAAAGTGGTTTTTCAACACTATCACAAGTGCAAAAACTGTTTTTTCCACACTAATACAAGTGCAAAAGTGGTTTCCTGCACCAACACAAGTGCGAAAAGTGGTTTTTCAACACTAACACAAGTGCAAAAAGAGGTTTTTCCACACTAATACAAGTGCAAAAGTGGTTTTCTGCACCAACACAAGTGCGAAAAGTGGTTTTTCAACACAATCACAAGTGCAAAAAGGTTTTTTCTACACTAATACAAGTGCAAAAAGTGTTTTTTCCACACTAATACAAGTGCGAAAAGTGGTTTTTCAACACTAACACAAGTGCGAAAAGTGGTTTTTCCACACTAATACAAGTGCAAAAGTGGTTTCCTGCACCAACACAAGTGCGAAAAGTGGTTTTTCAACACTAACACAAGTGCGAAAAGTGGTTTTTCCACACTAATACAAGTGCAAAAGTGGTTTCCTGCACCAACACAAGTGCGAAAAGTGGTTTTTCAACACTAACACAAGTGCGAAAAGTGGTTTTTCAACACTAACACAAGTGCGAAAAGTGCTTTTTCCACACTAATACAAGTGCAAAAGTGGTTTCCTGCACCAACACAAGTGCGAAAAGTGGTTTTTCAACACTATCACAAGTGCAAAAAGTGTTTTTTCCACACTAATACAAGTGCTAAAGTGGTTTCCTGCACCAGCACAAGTGCGAAAAGTGGTTTTTCAACACTAACACAAGTGCGAAAAGTGGTTTTTCAACACTAACACAAGTGCGAAAAGTGGTTTTTCCACACTATAACAAGTGCAAAAGTGGTTTTCCTGCACCAACACAAGTGGGAAAAGTGGTTTTTCAACACTAACACAAGTGCGAAAAGTGGTTTTTCAACACTAACACAAGTGCGAAAAGTGGTTTTTCCACACTAATACAAATGCAAAAGTGGTTTCCTGCACCAACACAAGTGCGAAAAGTGGTTTTTCAACACTAACACAAGTGCGAAAAGTGGTTTTTCAACACTAACTCAAGTGCGAAAAGTGGTTTTTCAACACTAACACAACTGCGAAAAGTGGTTTTTCCACACTAATACAAGTGCAAAAGTGGTTTCCTGCACCAACACAAGTGCGAAAAGTGGTTTTTCAACACTAACACAAGTGCGAAAAGTGGTTTTTCAACACTAACACAAGTGCGAAAAGTGGTTTTTCCACACTAATACAAGTGCAAAAGTGGTTTCCTGCACCAACACAAGTGCAAAAAGTGGTTTTTCAACACTAACACAAGGGCGAAAAGTGGTTTTTCAACACTAACACAAGTGCGAAAAGTGGTTTTTCCACACTAATACAAGTGCAAAAGTGGTTTCCTGCACCAACACAAGTGCGAAAAGTGGTTTTTCAACACTATCACAAGTGCGAAAAGTGGTTTTTCAACACTAACACAAGTGCGAAAAGTGGTTTTCCACACTAATACAAGTCCAAAAGTGGTTTCCTGCACCAACACAAGTGCGAAAAGTGGTTTTTCAACACTAACACAAGTGCGAAAAGTGGTTTTTCAACACTAACACAAGTGCGAAAAGTGGTTTTTCCACACTAATACAAGTGCAAAAGTGGTTTCCTGCACCAACACAAGTGCGAAAAGTGGTTTTTCAACACTAACACAAGTGCAAAAAGTGGTTTTTCAACACTAACACAAGTGCGAAAAGTGGTTTTTCAACACTAACACAAGTGCAAAAAGTGGTTTTTCCATTCTAATACAAGTGCAAAAGTGGTTTCCTGCACCAACACAAGTGCGAAAAGTGGTTTTTCAACAATAACACAAGTGCAAAAAGTGGTTTTTCAACACTAACACAAGTGCGAAAAGTGTATTTTCCACACTAATACAAGTGCAAAAGTGGTTCCCTGCACCAACACAAGTGCGAAAGTGGTTTTTCAACACTAACACAAGTGCGAAAAGTGGTTTTTCAACACTAACACAAGTGCGAAAAGTGGTTTTTCAACACTAACACAAGTGCGAAAAGTGGTTTTTCCACACTAATACAAGTGCAAAAGTGGTTTCCTGCACCAACAAAAGTGCGAAAAGTGGTTTTTCAACACTAACACAAGTGCGAAAAGTGGTTTTTCAACACTATCACAAGTGCAAAAAGTGTGTTTTCCACACTAATCAAGTGCAAAAGTGGTATCCTGCACCAACACAAGTGCAAAAAGTGGTTTTTCAACACTAACACAAGTGCGAAAAGTGGTTTTTCAACACTAACACAAGTGCGAAAAGTGGTTTTTCCACACTAATACAAGTGCAAAAGTGGTTTCCTGCACCAACACAAGTGCGAAAAGTGGTTTTTCAACACTAACACAAGTGCGAAAAGTGGTTTTTCAACACTAACACAAGTGCGAAAAGTGGTTTTTCCACACTAATACAAGTGCAAACGTGGTTTCCTGCACCAACACAAGTGCGAAATGTGGTTTTTCAACACTAACACAAGTGCGAAAAGTGGTTTTTCAACACTAACACAAGTGCGAAAAGTGGTTTTTCAACACTAACACAACTGCGAAAAGTGGTTTTTCCACACTAATACCAGTGCAAAAGTGGTTTCTTGCACCAACACAAGTGCGAAAAGTGGTTTTTCAACAATAACGCAGGTGCGAAAAGTGGTTTTTCAACACTATCACAAGTGCAAAAAGTGTTTTTTCCACACTAATACAAGTGCAAAAGTGGTTTCCTGCACCAACAAAAGTGCGAAAAGTGGTTTTTCAACACTAACACAAGTGCGAAAAGTGGTTTTTCAACACTAACACAAGTGCGAAAAGTGGTTTTTCCACACTAATACAAGTGCAAAAGTGGTTTCCTGCACAAACACAAGTGCAAAAAGTGGTTTTTCAACACTAACACAAGTGCGAAAAGTGGTTTTTCAACACTAACACAAGTGCGAAAAGTGGTTTTTCCACACTAATACAAGTGCAAAAGTGGTTTCCTGCACCAACACAAGTGCGAAAAGTGGTTTTTCAACACTAACACAAGTGCGAAAAGTGGTTTTTCAACACTAACACAAGTGCGAAAAGTGGTTTTTCAACACTAACACAACTGCGAAAAGTGGTTTTTCCACACTAATACAAGTGCAAAAGTGGTTTCTTGCACCAACACAAGTGCGAAAAGTGGTTTTTCAACAATAACACAGGTGCGAAAAGTGGTTTTTCAACACTATCACAAGTGCAAAAAGTGTTTTTTCCACACGAGTACAAGTGCAAAAGTGGTTTCCTGCACCAACACAAGTGCGAAAAGTGGTTTTTCAACACTAACACAAGTGCGAAAAGTGGTTTTTCAACACTAACACAAGTGCGAAAAGTGGTTTTTCCACACTAATACAAGTGCAAAAGTGGTTTCCTGCACCAACACAAGTGCAAAAAGTGGTTTTTCAACACTAACACAAATGCGAAAAGTGGTATTTCAACACTAACAC
The DNA here is from genome assembly GCF_964187855.1 of Myxine glutinosa. NCBI lineage: Eukaryota > Metazoa > Chordata > Myxini > Myxiniformes > Myxinidae > Myxine > Myxine glutinosa. The sequence goes on along the minus strand of NW_027618515.1, from coordinate 4,528 downwards.
AAGTGCGAAAAGTGTTTTTTTCCACACTAATACAAGTGCAAAAGTGGTTTCCTGCACCAACACAAGTGGGAAAAGTGGTTTTTCAACACTAACACAAGTGCGAAAAGTGGTTTTTCAACACTAACACAAGTGCGAAAAGTGGTTTTTCCACACTAATACAAATGCAAAAGTGGTTTCCTGCACCAACACAAGTGCGAAAAGTGGTTTTTCAACACTAACACAAGTGCGAAAAGTGGTTTTTCAACACTAACTCAAGTGCGAAAAGTGGTTTTTCAACACTAACACAACTGCGAAAAGTGGTTTTTCCACACTAATACAAGTGCAAAAGTGGTTTCCTGCACCAACACAAGTGCGAAAAGTGGTTTTTCAACACTAACAAAGTGCGAAAAGTGGTTTTTCAACACTAACACAAGTGCGAAAAGTGGTTTTTCCACACTAATACAAGTGCAAAAGTGGTTTCCTGCACCAACACAAGTGCAAAAAGTGGTTTTTCAACACTAACACAAGGGCGAAAAGTGGTTTTTCAACACTAACACAAGTGCGAAAAGTGGTTTTTCCACACTAATACAAGTGCAAAAGTGGTTTCCTGCACCAACACAAGTGCGAAAAGTGGTTTTTCAACACTATCACAAGTGCGAAAAGTGGTTTTTCAACACTAACACAAGTGCGAAAAGTGGTTTTTCCACACTAATACAAGTGCAAAAGTGGTTTCCTGCACCAACACAAGTACGAAAAGTGGTTTTTCAACAATAACACAAGTGCGAAAAGTGGTTTTTCCACACTAATACAAGTGCAAAAGTGGTTTCCTGCACCAACACAAGTGCGAAAAGTGGTTTTTCAACACCAACAGAAGTGCGAAAAGTAGTTTTTCAACACTAACACAAGTGCGAAAAGTGGTTTTCCACACTAATACAAGTCCAAAAGTGGTTTCCTGCACCAACACAAGTGCGAAAAGTGGTTTTTCAACACTAACACAAGTGCGAAAAGTGGTTTTTCAACACTAACACAAGTGCGAAAAGTGGTTTTTCCACACTAATACAAGTGCAAAAGTGGTTTCCTGCACCAACACAAGTGCGAAAAGTGGTTTTTCAACACTAACACAAGTGCAAAAAGTGGTTTTTCAACACTAACACAAGTGCGAAAAGTGGTTTTTCAACACTAACACAAGTGCAAAAAGTGGTTTTTCCATTCTAATACAAGTGCAAAAGTGGTTTCCTGCACCAACACAAGTGCGAAAAGTGGTTTTTCAACAATAACACAAGTGCAAAAAGTGGTTTTTCAACACTAACACAAGTGCGAAAAGTCTATTTTCCACACTAATACAAGTGCAAAAGTGGTTCCCTGCACCAACACAAGTGCGAAAGTGGTTTTTCAACACTAACACAAGTGCGAAAAGTGGTTTTTCAACACTAACACAAGTGCGAAAAGTGGTTTTTCAACACTAACACAAGTGCGAAAAGTGGTTTTTCCACACTAATACAAGTGCAAAAGTGGTTTCCTGCACCAACAAAAGTGCGAAAAGTGGTTTTTCAACACTAACACAAGTGCGAAAAGTGGTTTTTCAACACTATCACAAGTGCAAAAAGTGTGTTTTCCACACTAATCAAGTGCAAAAGTGGTTTCCTGCACCAACACAAGTGCAAAAAGTGGTTTTTCAACACTAACACAAGTGCGAAAATTGGTTTTTCAACACTAACACAAGTGCGAAAAGTGGTTTTTCCACACTAATACAAGTGCAAAAGTGGTTTCCTGCACCAACACAAGTGCGAAAAGTGGTTTTTCAACACTAACACAAGTGCGAAAAGTGGTTTTTCAACACTAACACAAGTGCGAAAAGTGGTTTTTCCACACTAATACAAGTGCAAACGTGGTTTCCTGCACCAACACAAGTGCGAAATGTGGTTTTTCAACACTAACACAAGTGCGAAAAGTGGTTTTTCAACACTAACACAAGTGCGAAAAGTGGTTTTTCAACACTAACACAACTGCGAAAAGTGGTTTTTCCACACTAATACCAGTGCAAAAGTGGTTTCTTGCACCAACACAAGTGCGAAAAGTGGTTTTTCAACAATAACGCAGGTGCGAAAAGTGGTTTTTCAACACTATCACAAGTGCAAAAAGTGTTTTTTCCACACTAATACAAGTGCAAAAGTGGTTTCCTGCACCAACAAAAGTGCGAAAAGTGGTTTTTCAACACTAACACAAGTGCGAAAAGTGGTTTTTCAACACTAACACAAGTGCGAAAAGTGGTTTTTCCACACTAATACAAGTGCAAAAGTGGTTTCCTGCACAAACACAAGTGCAAAAAGTGGTTTTTCAACACTAACACAAGTGCGAAAAGTGGTTTTTCAACACTAACACAAGTGCAAAAAGTGGTTTTTCCACACTAATACAAGTGCAAAAGTGGTTTCCTGCACCAACACAAGTGCGAAAAGTGGTTTTTCAACACTAACACAAGTGCGAAAAGTGGTTTTTCAACACTAACACAAGTGCGAAAAGTGGTTTTTCAACACTAACACAACTGCGAAAAGTGGTTTTTCCACACTAATACAAGTGCAAAAGTGGTTTCTTGCACCAACACAAGTGCGAAAAGTGGTTTTTCAACAATAACACAGGTGCGAAAAGTGGTTTTTCAACACTATCACAAGTGCAAAAAGTGTTTTTTCCACACGAGTACAAGTGCAAAAGTGGTTTCCTGCACCAACACAAGTGCGAAAAGTGGTTTTTCAACACTAACACAAGTGCGAAAAGTGGTTTTTCAACACTAACACAAGTGCGAAAAGTGGTTTTTCCACACTAATACAAGTGCAAAAGTGGTTTCCTGCACCAACACAAGTGCAAAAAGTGGTTTTTCAACACTAACACAAATGCGAAAAGTGGTATTTCAACACTAACACAAGTGCGAAAAGTGTTTTTTTCCACACTAATACAAGTGCAAAAGTGGTTTCCTGCACCAACACAAGTGCGAAAAGTGGTTTTTCAACACTAACACAAGTGCGAAAAGTGGTTTTTCAACACTAACACAAGTGCGAAATGTGGTTTTTCCACACTAATACAAGTGCAAAAGTTGTTTCCTGCACCAACACAAGTGCGAAAAGTGGTTTTTCAGCAATAACACAAGTGCGAAAAGTGGTTTTTCCACACTAATACAAGTGCCAAAGTGGTTTCCTGCACCAACACAAGTGCGAAAAGTGGTTTTTCAACACTAACACAAATGCGAAAAGTGGTTTTTCCACACTAATACAAGTGCAAAAGTGGTTTCCTGCACCAACACAAGTGCGAAAAGTGGTTTTTCAACACTAACACAAATGCGAAAAGTGGTTTTTCCACACTAATACAAGTGCAAAAGTGGTTTCCTGCACCAACACAAGTGCGAAAAGTGGTTTCCTTCACTAACACATGTGCGAAAAGTGGGTTTTCAACACTAACACAAGTGCGAAAAGTGTTTTTTCCACACTAATACAAGTGCAAAAGTGGTTTCCTGCACCAACACAAGTGCGAAAAGTGGTTTTTCAACACTAACACAAGTGCGAAAAGTGGTTTTTCAACACTAACATAAGTGCGAAAATGTGGATTTCCACACTAATACAAGTGCAAAAGTGGTGTCCTGCACCAACACAAGTGCGAAAAGTGGTTTTTCAACACTAACACAAGTGCGAAAAGTGGTTTTTCAACACTAACACAAGTGCGAAGAGGTTTTTCCACACTAATACAAGTGCAAAAGTGGTTTCCTGCACCAACACAAGTGCGAAAAGTGGTTTTTCAACACAATCACAAGTGCAAAAAGTGTTTTTTCTACACTAATACAAGTGCAAAAAGTGTTTTTTCTACACTAATACAAGTGCAAAAAGTGTTTTTTCCACACTAATACAAGTGCGAAAAGTGGTTTTTCAACACTAACACAAGTGTGAAAAGTGGATTTGCAACACGAGCGCAGGTGCGGAAAGTGGATTTTACAACACCAACACAAGTGCGAAAAGTGGTTTTCAACGCCAACACAGATGAGAAAAGTGGTTTTCAACGCCAGCACAAGTGCGGAAAGAGGTTTAGCAATAATAAACCAAGTGTCCAAATTGGTTTTGCCACACTAACAAGAGTGCAAAAAGTGGATTTCAATGCAAGCACAAGTGCAGAAAAGTGGTTCTGCAACACCAGCTCAAGAGCGCAAAGTGGTTTTCAACGCCAGCATAAGTGCGGAAAATGATTTTGCAACACTAACACAAGTGCGAAAAGTGGTTTTGCAACACTAACACAAGTGCGAAAAGCGGATTTGCAACACGAGCGCAGTTGCGGAGAATGGATTTACAACACCAACACAAGTGCGAAGAGTGGTGTTCAACGCCAACACAAGTGCGAAAAGTGATTTTGCAACACAAGCACAAGTGCAAAAAGTCGTTTTCAATGCTTGCACAAGTGCGAAAAGTGGTTTTGCAACACTAGCACAAGTGCGGAAAGTGGTTTTCAATGCGAGCACAAGTGCGGAAAATGGTTTTGCAACACGAACGCTTGTGCGAAAAGTGGTTTTCAA
>NW_027618514.1:32500-70273 GCF_964187855.1 Myxine glutinosa | reverse complement strand
CAGTCATGGCTGAAAACATGACCTCCATCCACCTTTGGTGTCAGAGGTAAAAATGATCTCATATATATATATATATATATATTGTTGTGGATATGAGGATTGTATTTTTTTATTGTGTTGTATTGTAGTAAATTGTTGTGAATTATTGCTTAAGTCTGGACCCTCCTGCCTCCAGTGTTGTATAAAGGTCAAAGGGCGTTCCCGTAGTTAATTCCATAAAGCATACACGTTAGCCAATCATAGATTTCCCCCTGGTTGATAGTTATATCTTTATTATGTGTATTAGGGTAAGGCCTTGTCTCCCATTAAGATGACACTCCATGGCACCAAGTGAAATAGAGTAGATTCCTTTCAATTCCCCATTCCCACTCCCAAAACTTTCATTGCCTTTCATCATTGCCAAGCCTCGATTGCCAATTACATCCCCTCCAAAACCACCATTGAACATGTGCTCGGGTCGGGGAAGAAAGGCGTGCCCGCCCGTCGTCAAGGGCGGAGCCAGAGGGTCGCGCGACCAACCAGGGCCGAGGTGAGCACACCGATGGGCGTGTCCTGAAGGCCGGCGGCTTGATCGCCGGAGGCGCTATAAAAAGCGCGCGTGCAAGGACGTTGTAGAGTGGAGTAGTTGCTGAGTTGTGTAAAAAGATCATCCAGAGAGAAACAACTGCGAGAGTACATTGAGATCACCCAAGGAAGCTTTGTACACAGCAACGGCTGATCAAGTGGGCCGATGTTTGTTCCTGAGCTGGTGCCTTTCCGAGCAGAGTCCGAGGCTGGCATGTGAGCAAAAGAACATGGAGAACATTAAGGAGATCATCATCCAGGGAAGCACAAAGCCTGTTGTAGTCCTGGCAAAGCACGCGACGTCCACAGCAGCAGCAGCGGCGGCCACAGCAGCAACAACACTCAACAGCCGCTTGGGGCCTGGACGGCGGTTTTGAGCAGGGCCGCAAGGGAACGGCGGCTGCTAAACGCGCCGATCGTGCTGCAGGACCCCTTGGACTTTCCTCTCCCTCCAGCCATCCACCTCCTGCCTTTCCAACCTTTTGGTGTACGTGAGCTGGTTCTGTTTGTTTTGTCCCTGGGTAGTTAATTAAGCTCGTATAAGCTAGCGTTGCACTGTCTCTAAAATCTTCTGTATATTATTTTATTATCTTTCCTTCTCCTTGGTTATTTTTGGGTGTAAATAGAAATAAATTATATTCGTATTTCCAACCTTTTTGTCTTCTTCTTCACATCCGTGTCGCCTTAGTCTTTTCCCTATTGAATATCTGTGGCGCGATCCGGCCAACTTTCGGGGATCGGGTTAATCGGGGTAACTGTTAGGCCGCGGTGCCATCCGCTCGGCAAACCAACATCCTTATCCGCGGGCCGTAACAATATATATATATATATATATATATATATATATATCTATATATATATATATATATATATATATATATATATATCTATATATATATATATATATATATATACATACATACATATATACATGTCGGGAGTGACTCCTTGATCGTAACAGAATTCCACCATCAGTTTGAGAATGACAAACGTTTATTAAATACCAATTACACAGCTGGGAGGGAGCAAGACATCTACAGCATGAAAGGACAACATGCCAAGTCAACCTTCATAAAGACACATCGATTCGCAGTTCATTTATATAGAGGCACGCTTTATCAGAGAATCTCCGCTAGAGTCCGGGAGGACAAAGAAACTGGCTAAGGGTCCTCCCACCGGCATCCCCAGTGGGCCATGTTCCCCACCGTCATCCGTCCTTTCGTCTTGGAGGAGTGAAGCACGCATCGTTAGGATCCGGACCAGATGTGTTTTCAAGGCTCCGAGGTGACAGGAAATATAACTCACTGAAGGGGGATTGCATTCCTGGTCCTGATAAGGCCATAAAATGTATGAGGTCGTTCTGATGAGTTCCAGGTGTTGAATGTACCTTTCAGCTCACTTTCTTATTTAAACTTAAATCCAGAGCATATTTATCGTAACTCAAGCGTCATTTTGATTATACGAAGTATCTATATTATAATAGCCATAGATGATTCTGTCTGTCTGTCTGTTGGGCGTCTGTCTGGGGTGTGGCTTACTCGGTTTGCAGAGTAGCTCCACCCATTCTGGGAGTGGCTTCATATAATTATAAACAAATATCCACCATTTTATTAACTCGCATAGCTTTGAGGCCTGTTTTGTAGGCCCGTGGTGTCTTGCTCTCTCTCTCAGTTTTATTTCAAATCAAATTCGATATATCATTTCATTTTTCACAGTCGCTAACATAGTTTTAGACTCGGTTGAAAAAAAACGGGAAGAAAATCCAATGAAAGTTGCCGTTTATAGAACGAAATGAATTCTCAAAGGCCTGTAACTTCAAGGCCATTGAGTTTCTCTCACGCCTTTATCTCCAATCTAACTCACCATATGATTTCATTTTTATCGATGGTTTTAGACTCGGTGTCAGCAATAATTGAGAACATTCCACACACGCGGGAAAATGCAGAGATATATTTTTAAAAATCACGGCATGTTGTATCATACACCGCCCAACATCACACCGACGGCAACGTGTCGATACATATTAAAAATTCGATATATCATTTCATTTTTCACAGTCGCTAACATAGTTTTCGACTCGGTTGAAAAAAAACGGGAAGAAAATCCGATGAAAGTTGCCGTTTATAGAACGAAATGAATTCTCAAAGGCCTGTAACTTCAAGGCCATTGAGTTTCTCTCACGCCTTTATCTCCAATCTAACTCACCATATGATTTCATTTTTATCGATGGTTTTGGACTCGGTGTCAGCAATAATTGAGAACATTCCACACACGCGGGAAAATGCAGAGATATATTTTTTCAAATCGCGTCATGCTGTATCATACACCGCCCAACATGACACCGACGGCAACGTGTCGATATATATAAAAAATTCGCTTTTGCTTTTCCGTTAAGATATATTACTTTTTCGTTTGATGACAGTCGTCACAAAAACGTCAACAATGATGCCGACATATATTTCTTCGTTTTTAGTTCATTCAACATTATTAGCCGGAAGTAAAATATGTTTCAGGAAATTACCGAGAGATATTTCTTCGTTTTTTTAAATTAGTTATGTGCGCATACACATTAAATAGGTTTATTTGAAATCTTTAATTTTCCACAATATAATTTACTTGCCATTTATCATTTGATGATTACGAGACAAATTCCTCTTGAGGATCGTGACAATTCATGCGCTGCGTGGAAACTTCTATTTCCAAAATGAATGAGACGATCGATGAAGAACGCAGACTTGAACAGGATGTAGCAAGAAAACGAATGAGATGGGCGAACGAGTCCATCGACTAACGTCAATGCAAACTTGCGGGGTCGCCCATGGGAATCCCACGGGCATGGATGTGTGTGACATTTCGACATATTGAGTTAGATGCTGCACATTCATTTTTACAAAATGGTTACTGGCAAGTCATCAGATCCAGAAATGGTGTAATGAACACAATTTATTTACGCGCAAGCAAGAAAGCAAGACGGGCCGATTTCCGATTCCGACGGGCAAGACGGGCCAATTTGGAGCAAGAAAAAGAACGAGACGGGAGAAAAACGAGAGAAACGAGACGGGGAAAGCCGATTGGAGAGGCGAGTGAGGAGCGATTGGAGAGGCGAGTGAGGAGCGATTGGAGAGGCGAGTGAGGAGCGATTGGAGAGGCGAGTGAGGAGCGATTGGAGAGGCGAGTGAGGAGCGATTGGAGAGGCGAGTGAGGAGCGATTGGAGAGGCGAGTGAGGAGCGATTGGAGAGGCGAGTGAGGAGCGATTCGAGAGGCGAGTGAGGAGCGATTGGAGAGGAGAGTGAGGAGTGATTGGAGAGGAGTGTGAGGCGCGATTGGAGAGGAGTGTGAGGCACGATTGGAGAGGAGTGTGAGGCGCGATTGGAGAGGAGTGTGAGGCGTGATTGGAGAGGAGTGTGAGGCGCGATTGGAGAGGAGTGTGAGGCGCGATTGGAGAGGAGTGATTGGAGGGGAGTGTGAGGTGTGATTGGAGAGGAGTGTGAGGCGCGATTGGAGAGGAGTGTGAGGCGCGATTGGAGAGGAGTGTGAGGCGCGATTGGAGAGGAGTGTGAGGAGTGATTGGAGGGGAGTGTGAGGTGTGATTGGAGAGGAGTGTGAGGCGCGATTGGAGAGGAGTGTGAGGGATTTGAGAGGAGAGGAGTGTGAGGGATTGGAGACGTGAGGGATTGGAAAGGAGAGGAATGTGAGGGATTGGAGAGGAGAGGAGTGCTAGGTGGAGAGAGAGGAGAGTGTCAGGTGGAGACAGGAGAGTGTCAGGTGGAGAGGAGTGAGGGGTCACATATTATGTGAAATAAATAAATTGTGTTCATCACACCATTTCTGTATCTGATGACTTGCCAGTAACCATTTTGTAAAAATGAATGTGCAGCATCTAGCTCAATATGTCGAAATGTCACACTCATCCATGCCCGTGGGATTCCCACGGGTGACCCCGCTAGTAGTTAATGTTTTAACAGTCTATCAGGAAAAGGTCTATGTCTACAATTCAAGCATCCCACGTAAGGTTCACATTTCACACACATATAATCCGCATTCCTGCCCGCGGCTTGAGACGCCGTTTGCGGGCCAAGGAGAGAGTTTTACGACAAGGCTATCCGGCCTGTAAAGAACGCACGTATACAACAAAGCCATCTGTTCTGAACAGATGAAGCGTGTATTTCTCATTTTAAACTATGGCAAAGCGAAAACCTTTTTATTAACTATGAAATAACATTTTCAAACAACATTTATAACAGAGCTCATGCAGTAACAAATCATCTACCTGACAATTAACCTTCCTCTTGTCTCGTCGAGACAAAGTATCTCAAGAGACAACATGCCGCATCGGGCTTTATTGAAAGACAATCGTGTAATGCGGGTATCTCCCAAGGGCGTACCGTGCGCCCATAGCGCCTCGCCCGTGCATTTGGGGAACGTGTCGTGTGGTGCGTGCTTGGAACCTGAGGGCTCAGAACATGAAAGTCCATTAACGTTTCGGATCCACAACGAAGGCGTCTGGTCCAGATGAGGTTCTGCCCCGCCAGGGGGCCTGCCACCTCCCCTGCGGAACTTGCTCCCCCCACCCTTTGCAGACGCGGTCCTTGCAGATCTTCGAAGTTAATCAACGATCATGCCCATGAGATCTCTCACGTGCTGCTGTTCTGGGGAATACATAATGTTATCAGTATCTTGTGTCTCATGTTCCTGGTCAGGGTACAGAGCGTTAAAATCCGAATCACTTGAAGCAAAGAGATCCGAAACATTTGAAGCAAAGAGAGGGACTTCCTTTATGTCAAAGTCTCCCATGGACGCCTGGTCGGCTTGCGGGTCTAGGATATCCATGTCGGGTCCCTCGACTGCCAGACCCAGCGTCGCAATCAGATCCATAGTTGGGTCGGAAGGGGGTGTACAGCTGTGAGCTTGTAATACATAAGAGGCGTTAGCCAGTTCACGCAAGGGGTTTACAACACAAGTATCACAGTCATCACAAACATCAATACAGGCATCAGCCAGTTCCCACAAGGGATTTTCAACACAAGTATCACAGTCATCACAAAAATCAATACAATCTTCTGAAGCGCCGGTCACATCTGCCTTGTTGAAGGACCCATTCAGGTCGATGGCCTCTGTGGTCAGAACCATAGTCGTTATCGGCGGCTTCTTCATTTTCCATCCTGTAAAGTACTTTCTCATACAGAGGAGGACTAAAGATTTCATTAGTGCCCCCCAAATTACTACCCCGATTATCATGGCCAGTGCGGTCAATAACCACTTCACTATAGTGCCTGTCCATCCCCGGAACCAGTCAGTGAGCCAGCTAAATTTATAAGAGTTCTCGCGCGCGATCCGATCGATCGTCAGGGCGTGGCTAGTTTCCCTTAGTCTCACTATTGTGGCTGACACTCCTTCAGATGGATCAGGTATGTAAGTGCAACATTTTCCCTCTATTATTCCGCATACCCCTCCTTTCTCTGCCAGGAGCATGTCCAAAGCCACCCGATTCTGCATCACCATTGTACGCATGTGAACTACCGTGTCCAATAGTATGTCATGAGCCGTAGCGGTGTCGTTTGCCACCTTTTCTAGGGCCAAAGCCAATTTATCTATCCGGAAGCTGTTCATGGCTGTGCCCGCACCTGGGAAGAAGAAACCAAACACCTTTTCCCATAGGCTCCCGTGTAGTTTAGTGGTTCCATCTTCGTTCATGACTGACCTCTTATGTCGCCTGTCCAGGGACTTTGGGTCTAGCTCGTCCAGTATCTCAACGTCAGGAAGGACTGAACCAAGATAACATGTGCCACCCCAATTATTTGGTAAATAGGGGTAAGCCTTGTCGCCGCATATAAACATTGTCCCATGGGGTGGGACCAGGTGGGTAGATAAGCACTGGAGTCCCTTTGTCACCCCATTAAACCTACTAACCCCCCTAGAGAATGTTATAGCCGTTATGTTGTGGTTGTGTTTATCTTGCAGTACTATTCGTAGTGTAATCCCAGTGCTCCCCTTTCCCAGCTTCCCGGGGAGAGTGTAGGCGCATTCTGATTCTCCCATAAGCAAGTGGCCGGAACCCTGGAGGCAGACCATCCCTTTCTGTGGTTTGACCCAGACGGGGGCAGGCCTCTCGGCCACATGGGCAATCATTGAAGGGCGATAATTAAATTGTCGATTGCAACTCTTGCCGTTGCCAACCCCTTCTCTTTCCAGCGTGGTGACTAAACATGGGGAATCGATAGGTTGTGAGCAAAGATCATTGAGGGACAGAGGTAGCACTATCATGTGTATTCCTGTGGTGCCTGCTTGGGGGAAGTGCATGCACGACCAGCAGTGTGTCCTATTTTGGATTGTCGCCACCTCCCTTGCCACTTTCCAATATGTGTTTTCACCCTTCTTTGGGGCCTTGTCCTGGGGGTGCGGCGTGAGTATGTATTCGATGCATGGTGGTCGGGGAGTCAATAATTGTATGGTCGTAACTTCACATATCAATATCAGGGTGGTATTTCTTTCTAGTAAAGCGTCCGTGGTTAAAGTGTTCGGACCTTTTCCCCATTCAAATCCTGCTCTGGCGGAACTTACTGTTGGTCCAACTTTTCCTCCCCGTTTTACTTGCCTCCGACGAGAGAGGGCAACTTGTGTTGACTTCGTTCCGTTTGGATTTGTCCTTTCCGCCCTCCACATTATATATATCCACGGGGGTCCTTTGGTGGTATTAGACAACATGGTACGTTTATCTTCTGTCCCCAAGTAACGCTTTGATAATGGATGTGAGACTTAGAGGTTAGGTTTTCATATAATTCTTCAACATATGCCACCATGTCCGCCCACTTGAGGGGTGGGGTGGTGGGCGCTGTGCTGGCGAGGTGTTATAATCCTAGCAGTGCAAGTGTAATTAGTCCTATATGTCTGTGCAGCTCCTGCCCCATCCTGTGTGACGGTGGGTGTGGGTAGGGCCAACTTACAATGTGTGGTGTGGATCCACGAGGTCTTGCCCTCGCAAAAGACAGCGGTTGGTGTAGTCGGCAATACCTGGAATGGTCCCGTCCACCTTTTCCAGGGCGTTCTTGCGGGTGAAGTGCTCCACGAACACCTGGTCTTTTTCCTCTGGTGGAACACCTGGTCCACAAGCGCCCTGGGAACACCTGGTCACCAATTTCCTAATCCACTTTTTCCAAGTGGATCCAATTTTATCCAATATTAGATTTTAAATTCAATCCAATTTTCTCTAATCCTTCTCTCAGCCTCCCATTTGCCTGTTTCCTACATCAATAATAAATAAAAAATAAACGAAAATTATTTCAGCTAGAGTTTCAACTAGAATTACCACAAACAAACCACCATTAACCTCCATTAACCTCCCCCTATTATTTATTTATTTTCGCGAATAAACAAATAATAGAAATAACCTGGTCTATTTATTGGAAATATGTCTTACTGTCTGGTCAATTCCAATTCCAATTCTGGTCAGTTCTGGTGTCTGGTCACACACAATGTTTTTCTCACCCACTGTGATTCGCTCAAAATAGATTCTCACTGTTGTTATGTCTGAAATTCGTCTCATGAAAACCCATTCAAGAGTCCGGTGTAACAGACAGACAAACACATAGACACGCCGAAGACCCCAGGGTACCCATCAAACTAGCTTGTCCCCAGATCCACAAAACAAAACTTGTAACTTACTCAATTTTTTCTTTTCAATTGTCATCCCAATTGTCATTCCCTGTGCAAATTAGAGCACTCCGGACTATGTCAACAACTGAACTTCCAAGACAACAACGATAACACACACTACCTGTCATTCACAGTAGACAACTGCATCTTCTTCCTTTCATTCATCCAAAGCAAAATTGATGACATCTACAACGGCTCAATCACCACAACCCGCTCTATCCTGACAAACTGCATCACTGAAATAAAATCCTGGCTTCAGATCAACAACAACCAACAACGACCTCAACCACCCATAACTCTGCCCTCAACATTGATGGTTTCCCAGTATCCACCTTCCCTCACATCCGGAATCTTGGCATCATCATTGACCAAACCCTCTCCTTTGACAAATACACTAAACAGATCATAAAGACAGCCTTCTTTCACCTTAAAAACATCGCCCGTCTCCGTCCATCCCTCTCCTCCACGGCTGCAGATACCCTCATCCACGCTTTCATCACCTCCTTCCCACACACTGCATCATTTAAGCTGACTACTCCCTTCTGAGACTTGCGCTTCCCAGTCGCCTCTTATACTATTGCGCTCCCCCGTCATTATAATCCACCAATCTGTTACGTCCCCTACTACAGGTAACTCTTCCTCAGCGAGCTTACACTGCCATATTTACCTCCATGGAACAGTTGGTGGTCCTCCCAAAGGTGCATTCCGATGTTTAATACAATGACACCTGAGCACTCAATTAGCCCTCCATCGTACCACAGACTTACAATCAGACAGACAGACAGACAAATAACAGAGGCGTGTCACCAGCCTCAGCACAGGACATCACCTCTCCAGACAGGCACAATATAATCCACAGTATCGAAATGCCAACTTCTATCTGGAGCCTCGCAAAGCCAAAAGTCGGGCATGTTCACTGCATTTCACGCAATTGCAACCTCCAACCACACGGGGTGTTCCACCCTGCTCCATGCTCCATGCATGCTCCAAGCTCCATGCTCCATGCATGCATGCTCCACCATGCAACCCGATCTCTACTTGGTGCGCCCCCCATAATCAGCAAGTTATAATAACCACAATACACCTGGGCACCCACCTCTTGATACCACAACTTAATCCATGTTACTTGCATCTCTTTGCATCCTCCCAAATGTCCTCCATTTAACATGACTATCCCCAGAGCTCGATCAAACACGTCACTGTACTCGGCCCGGTTAAATTAAATTCAAAGCATACTGTACCTGACGCTTCCGGTCGGCACCGGAAGTCTGTTTATTTATTGAGTCCCCTGAATCACCTATTAAGACGTCAACGACAACTACAACCACGAAAAACAGAACTCAATATTCTCTGTTCACTAATTACGTACATGATTTCAGTTTTAACCAACAATATATGTCCTTTCTTTCCAGATTTAAGTTCTATATCCTGCCGTTAAAGCAACACCCAGTAGATTGACTCAGCCTGTCGTCCTTCCAAGGTTAGTGAATTACCTCTGACCTCTTTCCCTTGCATATCTCGAACAAAGGTCAAATAAACTTCAAAAGGTCAAACTTCAAACGAAGAAAGGTGGTACAAACGTCGAATTGGGGTAACCAGCGCTTTCATCCCACAAATAATACAAGTCCGGCGACATCCCACCCCTGCAAGAACTCCACATCCGGACAGACAAACGACCATTATTGAGGCTCCACATTGCAAAATGCTAACACCCTACGAATCAAACAACCGTCAACAATCCGCCCAGGAACTTCCGTGGGAGGTGTGCTCTACCATGCAGCACCCTCACCTGGTGCACACCTTTCGCACATCCCTCCAACTGATATCAACACCAATTATTGTTAAACCCCATAGCCGTCTACCATTCGATGTTCCTTATTCACACATCCAGGTCTCCATGCCCTTTGTCATTGCACTTTCTCTTGCACCTGGAACAATATCCTGGAACACTCCTGCACCTGGAACACCTTTGCACACGCTCGTCGTTCGCACACTTCATCAACACACCTCCTCGCGCCCACTCCCCCTGCACTCTCCTGCGTGCCCACACAACTGCAGCCCCAGTGCCCACCCAGAGTGCCCAATCCACGACCCACAATCTTCTCAGGGCACACACCTCCTCCTTGAAATCCATGCCTCAGAAATATAACTCCACAGACAGACACAGCAATGAAACCACAACCTCCGCTCTCTCTCCAGATCAAGGGTGTGTATTTCGCACCTCTGACCGCATTTCACACCATGACATAATTTCACACCAGCAAACTGTAATCTTTCTCATTACACGACCCATTGACTCCCAAGGTCACATCGGCCTCAGGGATATACTCATACAATCCACAAGTCATCAATACACAATATAATCGTTAATCGCATAATTCCTGCAGGCAATTCAAGAAACCCTTTGCCAACCATGGCGGACCTCCCACCGTGCGGGGCACATCCTTTTTGAGTAGGCAGGTTATCACCTGCACTCTGAGCAAACTCCGTATTCTAAATTCAACTTCTGAATTCAGTTGAATTGACTGAATTCTTCAATCTGTCATTGAATGAACTCTTCAATTCAAGTCAAACACACATTTCAATTCAAATTCTGGATTTAATTCAACAAATTCCAAATTTCTGCCCGACTGCAGCTTGAAAGGCAAAGGCAGCCCATCTTGTAACCATCTCCAAGAAACCACTTCATATCAACGTTCCTCCGAGTGCTCTCCTGACCCGATTTATATCAAATCGCTCCCAAACAAATGAAAATCCGGACTCAGTTAAGGACCTCACCTGGTCCCTCGGATAGACGCTAAAATCGACATTCCCGGCCTGGATTTCCCGCACGTCAAGCAGACCACTTACAAAGCTTCACACCGAAACCCTCTGCTTTGCATATGTCATACAGACAAATAAATTGGCCAGATACACACGTCAATTAATATCCCAATATACATTCATTCCTCATTCGTATACCAGTGAGTCTCCCAGACGTCGCGCGAAAATCAGATCGACTCAAATCATGACCCTCCTCCAGCCACTCCCATGTACAATCTTTGTTCATTCATATTACGTCTCTCATTCAAGGAAAAAGGATTTTTGGGACGGGTTGGACGGGGTGGGTTGAGGTGGAAAGGGTATGGCAGGGCGGGGGGTGTTGGTGTGTTGCCTAGAGCCCCGGGACTGAGCTCAGGTCTTGGGGGGGGGGGGGGGGGTGGGGTGTCTTGGTCCGGATCTTGGACCACAGGCATCAGCCACTTATTTGCTTGCTTAACTACCTCCCTGATTGTTTTATCCTGAACTTTGTCTGCTTGCTTCCTTTGGCTCTGAAGCTTCAAATTCCTACAATGCAGCTCCTGCTTCAATTTTCAAAATTTCAAAACCCACTTCCGTTCTTTCTACCTGGATTTCTGCTGCTTATTTCCTCTGTCCCTAAAGTTTTAGCTCCTTTCCTGCCCTCCTGTCTAGAACTTTGTCTAGAGCTTCCTGGCTTGACCTAGTAGTCATCACTACCCTCTTGTCCAGCTTGTCTGGTACCTGCGCGTTTCCCTATTCCTGGCCATGTTCCTTTGGCCCTCTACGTTAGCCACAACCCTTCTTTCCCTGGCATGCAATGGCATACCCCATCTTGTCTCTGGGCTGATCCTTCCTGGAAAGTTCTCGGTCACCGGTGCAGCCTATGGCTGTCCGACCTCACTTGTCCCCCTCTCCTTGCTAACTGTAACGTTATCCTTAGCGTTACCCTCTGATACATCTACTCTTAACGTTATCCTGGTGGATTAACAAAAGTTTGTCATTCTGAGGCTTAAAAATAGCCTTTACTTACAATTTTCGTTCGGAGAGCAGGCAGGGCAGATGGCAAGGGAGCGGACTGAGCCCACTCGAGGGAGGGAGGTTCGAATTTGGAAAAGTAGCCCTTTAATACAAGACAATGCTCACCTTAAAACAAATCAGCGTGCCGGCGCCGGCCTCAGGCAGCCTCCCTCCTGTCGTCCGGGGTCCGTTCCTCTCGTCCTCCTCT
The DNA here is from genome assembly GCF_964187855.1 of Myxine glutinosa. Classification (NCBI taxonomy): domain Eukaryota; kingdom Metazoa; phylum Chordata; class Myxini; order Myxiniformes; family Myxinidae; genus Myxine; species Myxine glutinosa. The sequence goes on along the minus strand of NW_027618514.1, from coordinate 58,049 downwards.
GCTGCAATCCGAGTCACGGCACCATGAAATGTCGGGAGTGACTCCTTAATCGTAACATAATTCCACCATCAGTTTGAGAATGACAAACGTTTATTAAATACCAATTACACAGCTGGGAGGGAGCAAGACATCTACAGCATGAAAGGACAACATGCCAAGTCAACCTTCCTAAAGACACATCGATTCGCAGTTCATTTATATAGAGGCACGCTTTATCAGAGAATCTCCGCTAGAGTCCGGGAGGACAAAGAAACTGGCTAAGGGTCCTCCCACCGGCATCCCCAGTGGGCCATGTTCCCCACCGTCATCTGTCCTTTCGTCTTGGAGGAGTGAAGCACGCACCGTTAGGATCCGGACCAGATGTGTTTTCAAGGCTCCGAGGTGACAGGAAATATAACTCACTGAAGGGGGATTGCATTCCTGGTCCTGATAAGGCCATAAAATGTATGAGGTCGTTCTGATGAGTTCCAGGTGTTGAATGTACCTTTCAGCTCACTTTCTTATTTAAACTTAAATCCAGAGCATATTTATCGTAACTCAAGCGTCATTTTGATTATACGAAGTATAGTTAATGTTTTAACAGTCTATCAGGAAAGGTCTATGTCGACAATTCAAGCATCCCACGTAAGGTTCACATTTCACACACATATAATCCGCATTCCTGCCCGCGCTCGAGACGCCGTTTGCGGGCCAAGGAGAGAGTTTTACGACAAGGCTATCCGGCCTGTAAAGAACGCACGTATACAACAAAGCCATCTGTTCTGAACAGATGAAGCGTGTATTTCTCATTTTAAACTATGGCAAAGCGAAAACCTTTTTATTAACTATGAAATAACATTTTCAAACAACATTGATAACAGAGCTCATGCAGTAACAAATCAGCTACCTGACATATATATATATATATATATATATATATATATATATATATATATATATATATATATATATATATATATATATTGTTACGGACACGGCTAGGATGTTGTTTGCCGAGCGGATGGCCGCCGCGCCCGAACAGTTACCCCGACTAACCCGATTCCTGAACGTTGGCCGAATCGCGCCATAGATATTCAATGGGGAAAAGACTAAAGCGAAGGATGTGAAGAAGAAGAAGACAGAAGTAGGGAATACGGATATAATTTATTTGCTATTTACAACCAAAAGAAACCAAGGAAGAAGGAAGGATAATAAAATAATTTACAGAAGAAATCAGAGACGCAGTGAAAATCGCTAGCTTATCTATGCAGTCTTACTTAACCCAGGACAGAACAAACAAAACGGACTCACACGGGGAATTGCAGAGTGGATTGGCTGGAAGGAAGGAGGTGGGTGGCTGGAGGGGGAGGAAGGCACGGAGCTGGCTGAAGCTTGATCCCGCACGGGACGTCGGGCTGGACCTCGACGGCCGCCGATGCCACCGATCCTGTCGTGTGCGCGGGGTAACGGGTCGGAGCTGCTTGGTGGAGCCAACGCTGCTGGTGGGGGGTCTGGCATGACGGGTTTTCTCTCCCTCTCTCACAAACTCCAGGACTCTTTCTCTCTTTGCTTTGCTTCGCCCCTTCTCTCCTCTCTCTTTCTTAGTCCAACCCAGTCCAACAAGTTCCTCTCTTGCTTAGTCCAACTCTTAGTCCAACTCTTCCTCTCTTGCTTAGTCCAACAACAACTTCTCTCTTGCTTTCGCGCGCGCTCTATATAGCGCCTCAGGCGATCAAGCCGCTGGTGTCCAGGACACGCCCATCGGTCAGCTCGCCTCGGCCCTGATTGGTCGGCACGGCCCTCTGGCTCCGCCCTTGATGACGATGGGCGGGCACGCCCAGGAGTCGGCAGCTCCTCCCCCTTCTTCTCCAAGCCGACCTCGTGGCAAATGGAGTCGCGGAGGGAACCGTTGGCAATTGTTGGAAGGGGAATGTGAATGAAAGGGGATCTACTCTTATTTCACTTGGTGCAATGGAGTATTTAAATTAATGGAAGACACAGCCTTACACTAAAACACATAATAAGGATATAACTACTGAACAGGGATATATGGTGTCCTTCGTGTATGCTTTATGGAATTAACTACGGGAACGCCCTTTGATCTTTATACAACAACAATTGCAGGAAGGAGGGTGACATTTTACAACTATTCACTACACAACAAAAAAAACAACAACAATATTCTCATATCCACAACACTGCACCCTCCTCCCCTTAGGCACGTCCCGGGCCTATGAACTTTTACCTTAGTGTGGCACGTAGGTGTAGTTCCCTCTACATTTAACCTGACCCTGAGTGCGACCGTTTTAAAACATAAATAAATATGTCCCGCTGCTCCATTGCACCCTGCCTAACAGATACATGCCCACAGCTAACCGAATTGCGGAATGGTCTTCAAACTATACATTTACGGTGGGGGCGCATTATTTACAATGACTACTTTATTTACAAAACGCAACCCAGGACCTGTGATCATTCTTTTGGGGGGGGGGGGGGGGGAGACAGTCTGCCCTGCATCGATGCACCAGGAAGCACCCAAAAACGCACCAAAGCACCCTCAAGCACCAATCGGTGCACAGTCATCACTGTTCATAAAAAATAAAAACAACAAACCCTGGTGCTGGTCTTCCTCTTCGGCTCCCTCTGCTGGCTATTGCTATTTTCCTGATGTTGTCATCTTCTTTGCTGGCGGCCTATTTGGATTAAAATAAAATGCACCCAACGTGTCCATTGTTATTTATTTATGGCCCACAGGGCCGACTAGTGTGGTTCACCTGTGGGGCATAGGTGCCCTGTGGCCAAGGTCCGCCAGCAAGATCTCGGGCCTTCACGGCCGGTTCCAGTAGAGGGGCCATGCCCCAACCCATGGGGTCCATAAGTGGTGCTCAGCCGCAGACATGTGGTCCATAAGGTGGTGCATCGATGCAGACAGCTCTGGTTGCGAGAGGTTCGGGTGCCCAATGGCGGACTCACGCATGCTCCCCTCGGCGCCCAGTGGCGCACAGGTCCTCATGTGGGAGACAAAGGGGGGAAAAGACAGATGAGTGAGGGGTAAGGTCACAAGGGTACACATCAATAAAGGCAATGCAAGGCGAAGTGCGTACGGAGAGCGAAGTGAGAAAGCTCGTCCCTACTGTATGTCACCCCCCCCTGTCACCTACTCTACCCTTGCCCTTACCCCATATTTACAAAATCTACACCTTTACAAATTCGTCACTTCTATCACGTCTCCCCCATATTTCTCCTACACCAAATTCGTTCCCACAATCCCTCCAACCAAAATTTGCCATCACCCAATTCATCATCAATCCTCATAAGGAGGAAGAGATGGAACATCAGCACAATGTCACACCCACGTCATGATGCGTCTCACAATCCAAAACATTTGCATCATAAAAATAATAAAAACAACCTGGCATGGTGTGGAGGTACGTCATCCCAGGTGAGTGGATGTAGATGGTGCGAGGAGATCTCCTTCCTAACTACCTTCTAAATGACTTTAATACTCTTTACACTACCCGGGGTCTTTCCCTGCCAAACCATTGGCAATCTTACTCTATGTGGTTTTAAAAACCAAATTCCCATTGACCAAACTGTGGTGCTTCTCAATTTGGGGTCTCACTCCCCCCATGCAACTCCCTGTGCCCTTGCACAATTTCTGGACTGGGTCGTGTAGCTCTCCCAGCAGGTCTACACACCTGCACACCTCCACCACTGCAGTTGCCTCCGAGCTTACCTGCTCCTTACCCTAACCTATCTACCTGGGAAAGGCCCCTCCTGGCTCTGTCACCCCACTCGGTGCCCTCTGGCACTGGGCTACCCGGGTCCGTCCTCCGGATCCTCGGGCCCCATCCACAACAACTCTACCGGCTCCCAGAGCCCACCTGCGGCCTCACCTGGCCGACATCCTCACAACGGTGGAGTGCCCATTTAACTACACACACACTAACAGGCTACACGCCCAGCCATTTCCACAACACTAATGCACCCATCCAAATACCATTCTTCCACCATGCACCACAGATGCCAATATCCAACCACAATTTACCTTTACCCTCTACCTAACGCTTAAACTACCCTCCCCGGGTATTCGTGATGGGGGTCCACTCTTCCCCCATTCACACCTCCCCTCCGCACCATCCACTCCACTCCACAGTTTCCATCATACTCACTCCACGAACATCCATTCCCATACTCCATATATTCCATACTCCATGTATTTCACACAACCATTCTCCATACACCTGTTGTTGCACACCTGTGCAATCACACCTGGTGCCACCTGCACCCTCCTTCCTTCCTGGACCATTTGGTCAACACAATACACATCACCATCACTCACTCAAACACTGCTCCATACACCTGTCCAGTTGCACACCTGTGCAATCACACCTTTTCCTCACACACGGCATCATCTGAACTACCTGTTTCCCTGCTAACTTAGTGCTCCCCGTCTTCCCTTTAAACTAAGCACATACCACGTCATTATTATCCACACTAATCTACCTGCGTCCCCACTACAGGTATCATTGTCACTACCTAACCTTACCATTACCTAAGGTCGTTCTTTTCTAGATCCCTACACACTATATCCTAACCCTCCCGGGCTAGTTTTCACTGCCAAACCCCATAAACCTAGTGCTCCTTTGCCCCCGCTGTGAGAGATGGCAGAGTTGCCATCCCACCACATCGGGTATCTCTCACTACCAATTTTGCACACCAAATTCCAGCCAATCAAAAATTTGCCAATCACTACTGTCGTGGAAGTGTGGTGGACTCAAGACTCCAATGACCGGACACAGGTTTACAACAGGTCAACACTTTATTAACTAGTTTCAAATAGTAATAACTACCGTTAACTCAATCGACCAGGTAACTCTATCCGCATAGGCCTTCTTGTCCCTAACCCTAACCCTAACCCTAACCCTAACCCTAACAACCCTAACCCTAACCCTAACCCTAACAACCCTAACCCTAACCCTAACCCTAACCCTGCAGCGCCGAACTCGTGGTACGCGTTCATTCCGTCGGGCAGGGCTTCTGAGGATGAGTGCTGCCTCGGCTCAAAGTCTCTTCTGTTTATATCGGCAAACTTCAGTTAATCCTCTGTCCGCTGAAATCGTAATCCCTTCTCCGCTGCTTCTAATCCGTTCTCCGCAAACGTTACTCGGTCGCCTCACTGGCACCAGCTCGCTCTCCTCCCTGCTGGGAATTTGCTTCATCCTCTTTGCATCCCGATGAAAGACAATAGTACGGGCTTGGGAATGTGTGTTAGCCCGGGGTCGTGCTAAAGCTACACAACAGGACTCCCAGCTTCGACAGGGCGAGATGCATTCCTGACATTCTTACGACCACCTGCTCGTACCTTGGTTCGTTACCAGTTCCAACCAATGAGTTACACTGAGTTACACTTCCACAATTCCCTCATCTTTTTGTTTTTGTTTATATTAACCATTAATCTAAACATCAATATAAGTAAACAATCAATCACTACAAGTAAACATCAATACAATTTCCTTAGGCATACACCGTCATCCTGCAAGAATCTGATCACAAAACATTTCGTTGGTTATTGACTCCTTCCATATTGTTAATTCAATCTGTTTCATTTGCATCACAAATATCTTTGTAAAACAACACTTCACCATCACCAAGATACAACAATTTTGCTTCACCATTTTCAAGTTTTTAAAGCATCTGCAACATCTGGCAAAAACGTTTCCCTCCAAACAAATGTTGATTCTTTGTTTGAAAGGAAGGGCTGATCACTTGTGTTTGAATTCGGGTATGAAACATTTTCTTCTGTCTTTATAAGCACCTGCACTACTTCGTGTAGGATTTCGCTGTTGTGGTAACGGTGCGGAGTTATAGACTGACCCTGCTCTCCATGTAGCATTCTTGCCACTCTTGCTGTGAACCATAATGATTCCTTGAACAAGGCCTTCGCCCAGTTGTAGTCGACTTGCCTCCTCCCTCATTGTGAGTGGGCAGCAAGTATTGGTGTGATGTTGATTGGCCAGCAAGATGTGGAACAGGGATGCCGGATGCATCCACAATGATGTTGGGACCATGGTGTTCAGGTCATCCATGGTCCATACCAGGAGTGGCCCGCAGAATCGTGCACAGCTGTTGTGAAAAGGCACAGCCATTGGTTTGCAGCTCCATGCTGGCTCCCCGGAAGTTGGTGAAGTAATAACATATGTCCCCGCATTTCACAGAGGTTGCGGGTAAAATGTCGTTGTCCTGCAACTTCTGATGTGATGAATGTCCGAAGCCTTCGAACAAGAGTAAGCGATCGCCTTTCTTTCATATGTTGCAGTGTGATCCAGGCAAATGGTCACATAAATTTCCTTGGTGAAGGTAAGCATTCATCTCCAAGTTACACGGGAGAATGTCTTCATCATTCTTTGAGAAAGAGGGTGTATGCCACGATTAACTTCATTTTTTAGCCACAAATTTTCTTTCTCGAACTTCTTCCCAATTCCGTTAGCACTCCCTTCAAAATGTGATCTCATCTTATCCTTATGCTCAGTCACATCTGAATCTGCTTTCCACACACACTGAATCAGATAGGGTACATCTTACCATGAAATCAGCATAATCATGTATATCTTCCGACAGTTTCACATTCAACAATTTGTTGTTTTCCCTTACAACATTCAAAAAGTTATATTCATTTATATGCGTCACACAAATAATATTGTTGCGGATATGAGAACTGTATATATTTTTTTATTGTGTGAATTGTTATTATTGTTTATTCTGCGCCCCCTTGCCTCCGGAGCTGTGTAAAGGTGAAAGGGCATCCCATAATTAGTCCACAAGCATACACGTCAGCCAAATAATAGAATACCCCTGTTTGATAGTTATCTCTTATTCTGTGTTTTAGGGTAAGGCTGTGTCTCCCATTAATTGAAGTACTCCATTGCACCAGTGAAAGAGAATAGATCCCCTTTCATTCCCATCCCCAAAATCTCCATTTCCTATCACATCCCCTTTCGTCATTGCTAAGCCTCGATTACCAATTACCTCCCCTCCAAAACCACCATTGAACATGTGCTCGAGTCGGGGAAGAAAGGCGTGCCCGCCCGTCGTCATCAACGGCGGAGCGAGAGGGTCGCGTGACCAACCAGGGCCGAGGTGAGCACACCGATGGGCGTGTCCTGAAGGCCGGCGGCTTAATCGCTGGAGGCGCTATAAAGGCGCGCGCGCAAGAAGTTGCGAGCAGAGCTGAGTGAGTCGTGAGTTGGTCGTCAGTGGTGGTGAGTTGGTCGTCAGTGGTGGTGAGTGGTGGTCAGTGGTGGTCAGTGGTTGCGTTGGTTGCGTTGAGGAGTCGGAGGTGAAGAGTCAGTGGTTGCGTTGGTTGCGGTGAGGAGTCGGTGGTGAGGAGTAAGTGGACCAAGAAAGAGTTGAGGGTTTGGACCAACGAGTCAGACAAGTCCTGGGAAAGCAGCAGAGGCCACAGCAGCAACAACACCCAACAGCCACTTGGGGCCTGGACGGCGGTTTTGAGCAAGACCGTGAAGGAACGGCGGCTGCTAAACGCGCCGATCGTGCTGCAGGACCCCCTTGGACCTTCCTCTCCCTCCAGCCATCCACCTCCTGCCTTTCCACCCTTCTTGTGTACGTGAGTTTGTTTTGTTTGTTCTGTCCCTGGGTTAATTAAGTCTGTATAAGCTAGTATTTGCACTGTGTCACCTGCGTCTTATGTGTTGTAAATAAACGTGACGGTCTTCTTTTTGCTTGTGTAAATAATAAATCCCATTACTCTGCTGTCCGTCTTCTCGTTTTATTCCTTTTCCTCTTTTCCTTCTCTTTCGGTCGCTTTAGAGGTTTCCCGATTGAATATCTGTGGTGCGATCTGGTCAACGTCGGGTGGAATCGGGCCAATTGGGGACCCTGTAACGGTCGCGGTTGGACCATCCGCTCGGCCCATCATAACATCTAAGCCGCGATCCGTAACAATTGTTGTCAGGAGTTGGGATTCGAACCTGGGACTAAATTTATTTAGCCCAAATTTTGGACACCAATTGTACTATTGGCCGTAACAATTGGTGTCTGGGAGTGGGATTCGAGGCCCGAACCAAATTTTTAAAACGTGTAGAAAAAAAAAAATTTGGTCAAAATTACAAGCTGCCGAAATTTATTTTGTTTTATAAAACCCGAATTTTGAGATCGCGCCATGGACAATCAAGGCGATCGGATGTCGGTGGGGGAGATAGACGGGTTAAGGGTAACCCAGGACTTAGGGGAAGAAAGGGAGGAGGAGAGCAATGAGGAGGCGGTTGAGGGGGTATCAGACGCACAAAATGGCGTCCTCGCGCACGAGGTATCAGACGCACAAGATGGCGTCCTCGCGCACATGGTTAATGCGGCACCAAATTTAGCCGCGCCCGTGGTCGCGGCAGCCGAGCCAGAGATGCCGGAGTACATGCGATTTGTTATGGCCCAAATCATGGCGGGAATGAAACGGGAGAATGACGGTATTAAAAAATTGAGTGATAAAATGGAACAATGGGGAAACCAAATGGAAGCAATAACGAACGGATTGGGAAACCAAATGGAAGCAATAACCAACAGAATGGGTGACCGCATGCAAAAATGTGGGGAGACCATGGATCGCATGGTGGGCGAAAGGGTCCCAGGGGTGCACGAGGAGGTAACGCGGGTCGAGAAGTGCCGGTTGAGCGAAGCGGAGGAAAGCACGGGTACAATGACGGGGGTAGAAATCGCGACACGGGGTTTGGAAAAGCCGGCGACCGATGAGGTAGAGGGTGTTTTATTAAAGCCAGCAGTCGTCGAGGTGAGTAAAGAAAAAGTGGAAGTGGGCATTGAAATTGAAGAGATGACGGAGGAAGCCCGGGAATTGCAGGGAGAAATGGAAAATGTACAAAGTCCCTGCTCACATCACGATGCTGTGCTTAACCCGAATGGAAGTTTGCAGGTTTTGGTGCAGGGAGGAAGAAGAACCCCGAAGGTGAGACGTGCTGTGTATTGTGCTGGGAGATTTTGTGAGAGGATGTTTGGCGACAAAAGAATTTTCGCGCGCTTGGGATCGAGGAGGCATCCGGGCGTTGGTGAAGGGTCCCGTGTGAGTGGAAATGTCACGCGTGGGAGGAAAAAGTGTGCGTCGGCGAGTGGGTGTGTTATAAAGTGTGGGAGTGAAACCGAGTGCGAGCGAGAATGCACGTCGGGGTGTACGGAGTGTGACACGAGGAGTGAGTTGGTGGTGGAGCGGGTACGAGAATGCACGCTTGGAATGGTAGAGGGTGTGCGAGGAAGCACACCTGGGTTGGTGGTAGCGCGAGTGTGGGAGAGCCCATCCGAGCGCGTTAGTGGGTGGATGCAAGAGTGCACGCCCATGGTGAGTGTTACGGAGGACGTAACGGAGGAGAGGTGTGGACCAAAGTGTGCGCAAGAGTGTGCGCGAGAGGTGTGGTGTGTAACAGGGAGAGCGTTGGTGGAATGTACGGACGGCGTTGGAACGCCAGGTTTTGTGAGGGTGAAAGGGGTAGCGTATGCGTGTGAGCATGCAAGTGAAGCATCGACGGTAACCGGGTTAGTGGTTAGGGCGACGGATAGCCGATGCGAGCACTCGGGGCGCGGTGTGCTTTGTTGGGTGCGAGGCCCGGCGCGGGTCGATGCTGCGTCGCTTCTCTTCGAAGCGTCGTTGCCGATTCGGGCTTGGCCCCGCCCCGCACGGTCGAGTCCGGGCCTTGTCGGGCCAGGCGACCGGTCCGGTTCAAGGGCGAGTGGGAGGAAGCGGCACGGTGCCCCCTCGCGGGGACGGGGTTCCGACCGGGGGAGATTGAGCCATCGGGCCCGGGACCGCAAGGTGCCGCGCCGAGATGGTGCGTGGAACCTCGGCCCAACCAAACCACCTCCCTTGAACCGAAAGCCGGACGGATTCAACCTGCAGGCGACCAAACCACCCGAATTCATTGCTCGGCTTTACGAACCGAGTTTAATGATGTCACGACGCACCGAGGCTAGGATATAGTGGACTGTGATGATGGTGATAGTGATAGTGATAGTGATAGTGATTTGATACGAAATTTATAATAGTGAATAGAATTGGCAGTAAATAGAAAATGTTTGATTTGTGGAATTTGGATGTGCGAAATTGATAGTAGGACCTCCCCGATGTGGTGGGATGGGCAATCCACCATCCCTCACACCAAAGGGTGGGGCAAATGCGCAATAGATTATGGGGTGTATGGCAGTGAAAACTAGCCCGGGTGGGTTAGGATATCGTGTGTAGGGATCTAGCGAAGATGACATTAGGTAACGTTAAGGTTAGTTAGTGACAAGGATACCTGTAGTGGGGACGCAGGTAGATTAGCGTGGATGATAATGACGAGGGAGCGCAATAGTTTAAAGGGACGACTGGGAAGCGCAAGTTTCAGAGGGGAGTAGTTAGCTGAGATGATGCCGTGTGTTTGAAGATTGAACAGGTGTGATTGCACAGGTGTGCAACTGAACAGGTGTGTAGAGCAGTGTATGAGTGAGTGATGGTGATGTGTGTTGTGTTGACCAACTGGTCCAGGAAGAGGAGGAGGGTGCAGGTGGCACCAGGTATGATTGCACAGGTGTGCAACGACAGGTGAATGGAGAACAGGTGTATGTGGCTGTGTGGAATAAATGGTAGTGTGGAATAAATGGAGTATTGGAATGGATGGTCGTGGAGTGAGTATGGTGGAAATTGTGGAGTGGAGTGGATGGTGCGAAGGTGTGAATGGGGGAAGAGTGGACCCCCATCACGGATACCCGGGGCGGGTAGAGTAAGTGTTAGGTAGAGGGTACAGGTAAATTGTGGTTGGATATTGGCATCTGTGGTGTGGGTGAAAGAATGGTCTTTGGATGGGTGCATTAGTGTTGTGGAAATGGCTGGGCGTGTAGCCTGTTAGTGTGTGTAGTTGGTTGGGCGCTCCACCACTGTGAGGATGTCGGCCAGGTGAGGCCGCAGGTGGGCTCTGGGAGCCGGTAGTAGTTGTTGTGGATGGGGCCCGAGGGTCCGGAGGACGGAACCGGGTAGCCCAGTGCCAGAGGGCACCGAGTGGGGTGACAGAGCCAGGAGGGGCTTTCCCCAGTTAGTTAGGTTAGGGTGAGGAGCTAGGTAAGCTCGGGTGGCAACTGCAGTGGTGGAGGTGTGCAGGTGGGTAGACCTGCTGGGAGAGCTACACGTCGCAGCCCAGAAATTGTGCGAGGGCACCGGGAGATGAATCGGGGGAGTGAGACCCCAAATTGAGAAGCACCACAGTTTGGTCAATGGGAATTGGTTTTTAGAACCCATAGTGTAAGTGGCCAATGGATTGGCAGGGAAAGACCCCGGGTAGTGTAAAGTGTGTTAAAGTCATTTAGAGGATAGTTAGGAAGAAGGATCTCCTCGCACCATCTGCATCCACTCACCTGAGGTGACAGGTACTCTACACCATGCCAGGTTGTTTGATTATTTTTTATGATGCAAATGTTTGGATTGTGAGACGCATCATGACGTGGGTGTGACATTGTGCTTTGTGTTCCATCTCTTCCTCCTTATGAGGATTGATGACGAATTGGGTGATGGCAAATTTTGGATAGTGGGGGATTGTGGAGACGAATTTGGTATAGGAGAAATATGGGGAAGACGTGACAGTAGTGACGAATTTGTAAATGGGTAGATTTTGGAAATATGGGGTAAGGGCAAGGGTAGTGTAGGTGACAGGGGGGTGACGTACGGTAGGGACGAGCTTTCTCACTTCGCCCTCCGTACGCATTTCGCCTTGCATTGCCTTATTGATGTGTACCCTTGTGACCTTACCCCTCGCTCAATTGTCCCTTTTGTCTCCCACATGACCTGTGCGCCATGGGGCGCCGAGGGGAGCGTGCGTGAGTCGGCCATTGTGCGCCCGGAACTCTCAGAACCAGCTGTCTGCATCGATGCACCACATTATGGACCACATGTCTGTGGCCAAGCACCACTTATGGACCCCATGGGTTGGGGCATGGCCCCTCTGCTGGAACCGGCCATGAGGGCCCGAAATCTTGCTGGCGGACCTTGGCCGCAGGGCACCGATGCCCCACAGGTGAACCACACGTAGTCGGCCCTGTGGGCCATAAATAAAATAAATAAAAATGGACACATTGGGTGCAAGTTTTAATACAAATAGGCCGCCAGTAAGCAAAGCAAAGGAATGACAACAACTGGAAGAAATAATAATAACCAGCAGAGGGAGCCGAAGAGCAAGAGATCACCTGCAGGGTTAGGGGTTGTTGATTTTATTTTTATTGAACATGCATTGAACACTGATGAACTATGGTGACTGCACCGATTGGTGCTTGGGTGTGTATTGGTTCGTTTTTGGGTGCTTTAATGGTGCATTGATGCAGAGCAGACTGTCTCCCCCCAGAAAGAACAATCACAGGTCCTGGGTTAGTTTTGTAAATAAAAATAGCATCATTGTAAATAATGCTCCCCACCGTCAGTGTATAGTTTGAAGACCATGCCGCAATTCGGTTAACTGTGGGCGTAAGTCTGTTAGGCAGGGTGCAATGGAGCAGCGGGACACATTTATTTATGTTTTAAAACTGTCGCACTCAGGGTCAGGTTAAAAGTAGAGGGAACTACACCTACGTGTCACACTAAATAAAAGTTGTAGGCCCGGGACATGCCTAAGAGGAGGAGGGTGCAGTGTTGCGGATATGAGAACTGTATATTTTTTTTATTGTGTGAATTGTTATTATTGTTTATTCTGCGCCCCCCTGCCTCCGGAGCTGTGTAAAGGTGAAAGGGCATCCCATAATTAGTCCACAAGCATACACGTCAGCCAAATAATAGAATACCCCTGTTTGATAGTTATCTCTTATTCTGTGTTTTAGGGTAAGGCTGTGTCTCCCATTAATTGAAGTACTCCATTGCACCAGTGAAAGAGAATAGATCCCCTTTCATTCCCATCCCCAAAATCTCCATTTCCTATCACATCCCCTTTCGTCATTGCTAAGCCTCGATTAGCAATTACCTCCCCTCCAAAACCACCATTGAACATGTGCTCGAGTCGGGGAAGAAAGGCGTGCCCGCCCGTCGTCATCAAGGGCGGAGCGAGAGGGTCGCGTGACCAACCAGGGCCGAGGTGAGCACACCGATGGGCGTGTCCTGAAGGCCGGCGGCTTAATCGCTGGAGGCGCTATAAAGGCGCGCGCGCAAGAAGTTGCGAGCAGAGCTGAGTGAGTCGTGAGTTGGTCGTCGGTGGTGGTGAGTTGGTCATCAGTGGTGGTCAGTGGTGGTCAGTGGTTGCGTTGGTTGCGTTGAGGAGTCGGAGGTGAAGAGTCAGTGGTTGCGTTGGTTGCGGTGAGGAGTCGGTGGTGAGGAGTAAGTGGACCAAGAAAGAGTTGAGGGTTTGGACCAACGAGTCAGACAAGTCCTGGGAAAGCAGCGGAGGCCACAGCAGCAACAACACCCAACAGCCACTTGGGGCCTGGACGGCGGTTTTGAGCAAGGCCGTGAAGGAATGGCGGCTGCTAAACACGCCGATCGTGCTGCAGGACCCCCTTGGACCTTCCTCTCCCTCCAGCCATCCACCTCCTGCCTTTCCACCCTTCTTGTGTATGTGAGTTTGTTTTGTTTGTTCTGTCCCTGGGTTAATTAAGTCTGTATAAGCTAGTATTTGCACTGTGTCACCTGCGTCTTATGTGTTGTAAATAAACGTGACTGTCTTCTTTTTGCTTGTGTAAATAATAAATCCCATTACTCTTCTGTCCGTCTTCTCGTTTTATTCCTTTTCCTCTTTTCCTTCTCTTTCGGTCGCTTTAGAGGTTTCCCGATTGAATATCTGTGGTGCGATCTGGTCAACGTCGGGTGGAATCGGGCCAATTGGGGACCCTGTAACGGTCGCGGTTGGACCATCCGCTCGGCCCATCATAACATCTAAGCCGCGATCCGTAACAATATTCAATCAGGTATGTATTTTACTACTAAACTAAGAATAGCATCCACAATTGCTTTCAGGTTAATATAGTTCAAAAATTAACTTGTGCAGGTATTTTAGCACTACTCTAAGAAAATAAATTGTATATGATTACAATCACAAACAGGAATATCTAATTCCCAACAACAATTTTCCCAAACCAACAAATTAAGCATAATGTATTATTACCATAATTCCTCTCCACTTTTTATTTTTCCTTTTTTTTTTTTCCTAACAGTGTGTCACTCGTGGTGATATGAGTTCACTGATATTGTAATTGACACAACTCATAACATTGTCGTTATGCCATTATCTTAATTCTACTGTATTCATTTGCAACATCACTTGATTTAATCTTTTAATCTCAGTATTTATGTCGCCATAAAAGTCTTCCTCTTGTGGTTCCACATTTCTTTCCTCATTTGTCACTTCATGCGTTATCATCGTGTTGTTGGTTACCTTGTTCAAACACACCGTCACTAAGGCTTTCAAGCAAGCCACCACTAAAACAATTGCCAATATAACTACTAAACCAACAAACAAGTCTGCTACTCCTTGTATATATTCATACCTATGACATAATTATATGTCGATGACATTCAACATTATATACCAAACTAACAAGCTTCCTAAAAGGTAAATAAAGAAAATCCCTTAATATGTAACATAAATCAGATTATTTGTCTTACCCTGATCCCCCTATCTCCCGGGGTTGAACTCAATCCCCTGATCATGAGTGTAGTTGTGATACATTTTTCACTCATGTTGTATTAATATCAGCAGGTAATTGTATGTCATGTAGGCAAATAAATGTCACTATCTTCCCTGATTCAAGTAGGAATATTAAATGTTGAAATTGTAATGTTTATCAATGCAAGGGGTGTTAAAATGTAATTCAAATGAATGTATATCACGACTATCATTTATCCGCCACTGAATGTTCTGCTGGGCTGCTAGGTGCAGCCTCATTTTCTGTGGGATCGTCCACCTTAGCCCCATGTGCTTGCTTGCAATGAGAGGCATGAATCCAACTTTCTATTTTGGGTCCATATTTGTTTCTATTCTTATCAATCTCCTATGGTTTATCAATTCGTTCCAAGATACCGCAACCAAAGGTTTTAACCAAGGCTCTACCAAACTATTTCCAATGTGAACAAGAAATGCCAGTGAAACAATGATTCGAAGAATTAACTTCAAGGGGTCAATAAATTTATTCTATAGCCAGATCTAATTTTCCCATCCAATAGTTTGCCTTGCCACATGTCATATTATAACACTTTAATAAACCTTCGAAAAATGTTTCCCATCTCAACAAATTTCCTTTTTACAAGTAGCCATGTGTAACTTACGTATTTAAATACAATTTCCTCTCAATTTGTTTGGCCTAACTGGCCGCAAAAGTGGCTGCCAGCATGCAGTACCGTTTTTATCTACCAAGGAAGTGCTCGTCCACACAAGACCTCGACCAAAATGTTGTTTGTAAAAACAAATCTGGGATTTCCGATTACATGGATGCACTCTCAGGACATTTTCAGGCTGCTGTTAACAATCCACTATGATAAATTAATTCCTTTACCCACAATCAAATAATTAGTTCAAATTGAGGATATTATCCCTATCACATTCTTTTATAGATTCATTATGTTGGATCTAATTTTTTCCAATAATTTTCCACTGCTGTAAGGAAGAACAATAGCTCTCATAAGTCTTAGTAATATTGTACTTAATTTGCCCAGCATCGAATAATTTATTTACTATCCTTTCTCATCTGCTAACCAGTGACTTTGTTTGAACTTCAGAACTGAAAACCCACAATAGTTCAAACCAGCAAAATTTTCTTTACTATTTTCCCATATCATCTATGCCTAAAACACATCCATACATACAGCACAATTTATATGCTGATAAAATTCAAGTTTATATATATAAAAATCCATGAGCAGAGTACTCTGGGAAGTCAGTGTAAGACCTCTCCAAAATTTGGCTAATTTTGTACTCCCACATTTTTATGAAGCTCATATCCATAAATAGCTTTGATTCTCATATAAATTCGATCACAATGGAATCCCAAGATTACTCCCAATTTTTACTATTAATGAATAGCTGCTCATAACTCAGCAAATCAAATCTTTATTCTCCATCTCCCTTGACAAAAGTGATAATTTTCATAATCAAATTATATTTCTATTTTTTTATTTTTTTTTATTTTTTTATTTTATTTTACGAATTCTCTCGATATGCGATCCCATCCCCATGGAACTATCTATTTTCCAGACAAGGCACACTGTCGGTGTCAACAATCTTGTAAGATTGATACACAAAAACAAAAACACTGACACACAAAATACCCACACACACATGCATTATGCGTATTTGTTTGCGTTGGAACCCTTATTTACAGATCCGGATGGGTGTCAACTTTATTTCAATTTCTCAAAATTTGTCCTTCAATTTTATAAGCGCTAATACACAAATGGACCAAAAAGTTTATTCTTAGAAAACCCCTATGATGTCACATTGACATTACCCTTTAAGTTCCCATAATAATTTATCCAAATTTGACTACCCACCCATTTGTATGTCAGTCGACCACTGACCTATCAATCGTGCGGAACAATAGTCCGAAATTCCCACCTGATCATCATGTGACTCTTGTCACTTGGTTTGCCAAAAATTGCAAAGCAATTGTTCCAAACTTTGTAAATTTAAAATTTTGTGCCCAACATAAAAGATCCAATTTCGGCATTTGATCAATTAATTATCAATTTGCTTACAAGCAAAAGAAAAATGAATAATTCTTGCTCCGAAAACTTTTCAGACCCAAGAATCATCGACAGTTATTCATGTTTGTCCAGTAATCTAATTTGTTGAGGCCAATCGTCATTTGGGATTTGTCGCAATGAAGGCCTAATCATTGTCTGAGGTATCGGTCAGCACTGGTACCCTTGATCTTGGTTTACCCTATGAACTTGTCTTCCTTTTGGTATACGGACATCCTCTTTTCCAATGTCCCATCCGTCCACACTTGAAACACCGGTTTCTGTCGTTGCCTGGTCTGTGCACCTGTGCACTTGTATTGCTGGGCTGCATCTCTACATCCCTGAGTTGCCACTGCAATCTCTCGTTATTTCCTGAAACACGAAAAAATTCTCTGTACCGTCCTTTTTGGGGAGACAACTGGAAATCAGATGGGACAACTGTCACTTTCATTCCTAATTTCGAGGGCAGTTGTGCATTTGTCTCCTCCACTGTATCCTGTATCCTTTTTATTTTAAGTTCTAGATCCGTTATTCGTTCTTGCTGTTCCTGTTGTCTGGATTCACCATCCCAAAGATGGAATGCAAGCCAGTCTACCGTTAGATTCTGTCTCTTCCTGGCTTTCAATCTTTGTTCCAATCTTTCCAATCGACTTCGCTCAAATGTACCATCTCTTGGAAACTCCTCATCATGTCCCTTTGTCCACAAATACCAATTCTCGACCTGCCTTATAGCTTCGGCACCATAACGGTCGTACATATGATGTGTACAAGTACCTTTTTGTGGAATCTCTGGTTGTCCTTGTGTATTCTTGCAGGCTCCATTTCCCATTCTGCCTTTTATCAAAGTAGCGTTGGATGTGTTGTAGTTTGTTCCTCTAAAGCTTCACTCGTACCTCCAGGAAGGATCTCTCCACCTGTTCAAACGGTGATTTCCAGAGAATCTCTCTCACCTGTTGTGGCTTTTGCACAATCCAATCTCACAGATCAGTATTTGCAGATGAGCCAGAGGGTCAGTATGAAATGGGTGAATCCTCAGGTGTCCGCTCTGTTGAAGGGGAAATCACACAATGGTAACCGCACATATATATCTATATATAAACTCACCACCTTGCTCAATTTTCCAAGGTTGTCTTCACATTGATAATATCTCACAAAGATATTAAAGCTTCTTTCTTGAGACCGCATTTTCATCAATCAAACGATCAATATATTCAATTTAATTTATTCAATTCAATTTATCCAGTTAAATTTATTCAATTAAATTCAATCAATTAGATTCAATC
The DNA here is from genome assembly GCF_964187855.1 of Myxine glutinosa. Taxonomy (NCBI): domain Eukaryota; kingdom Metazoa; phylum Chordata; class Myxini; order Myxiniformes; family Myxinidae; genus Myxine; species Myxine glutinosa. Next base: position 40,085 of record NW_027618514.1, on the reverse strand, counting down.
AATCAACAATTCAATCAATTATTCAATTTCAATTAATTCATCAATATTCATCAATAAATCAAATTAATCATTTTGGATGACTCCTTGCATAAGCCCTTTCCCCAATGATGTCAGGACAGGTCCATCCATTGACTGAGATCGAAGCTCATCGGTCGTCACCTCTGGTTCATACCTCATGTCAATTGATGAATCACCGTCCTGTCCTCGGGTCATATCTGACATATTTCCCCATTTTGCCTGGTCTCCACAAATTTTCTTTGCAACCACTAAAGGCAACTCATCCTTCATTCGTGAGACAGCCAAAATGGATGGCAGATATTAAAGTTCTTTGGGAAAAATATCTCATCATTTTTCTTTTAATAGTACCCAAATCTCTTGGCAATATAAATTTCGTAAAACTCCTGAAATAAGACTGTAAAATTCCTTCAATCATGCTAACTTTTGAAACTCCATCGCTTGTATCACCCAATTTATCCCATAGGGCTTGAAAGTTCTTCCCCAAGTTCATGCAATCATTCTGCATTTGAACCCTATGATATCATTCATAATAATCATCATGATTTTATAGTCATGGTCCTATCATAATCATCTATTTAAAACGAACATTTCCTTTATCACCACAGCTATGTGGTATAATCAACAATAGAATAAAACTGTACATAGCAACAGGCTACCTCATGGCCACTTAGTATACCTATTGACAATAAGTCATAACAATATCGAATAATCATTGAACAATTAAAAAATCGCTTCCACTGCTCCAGCCGCAGCATTCGTCATTTTGTCTGCTCATCCGCGTGACCAAAACGAAATAAAGGGAGCTCAACCATTACACAGCGCTTTTTAATGGCGCATGCCATAGGAACTCAACGCAATTTCGACTCGGCCAGAAAAAGGAGCAAATTTTGCAGGATGTTAACTGGAATTAGCCGTGAAAATATATACAAAATACACAAAAATACACACCCACAAAAATAAACAACAAAACCCAAACAAACCCAAGGTCGACCATCTTACACAGTAAATTACATCATTTCAGCATCGTATTGATTGCTGAAATATTCCAGGGTTTATACACACCTTAAAAGAGGTATGCGTGGTGTTGCCCCCTCCCACGTTTATTCCAGGGTTTATACACACCTTAAAAGAGGTATGCGTGGTGTTGCCCCCTCCCACTTTTAATTCCTCATTAAATTCCTCATTAAATTACTCATTAAATTACTCATTAAATTACTTATTAAATTACTCATTAAATTACTCATTAAATTACTCATTAAATTACTCATTAAGTTACTCATTAAGTTACTCATTAAATTACTCATTAAATTACTCATTAAATTACTCATTAAATTATTCATTAAATTACTCATTAAATTACTCATTAAGTTACTCATTAAGTTACTCATTAAGTTACTCATTAAGTTACTCATTAAATTACTCATTAAATTACTCATTAAATTACTCATTAAATTACTCATCAAGTTACTCATTAAGTTACTCATTAAATTACTCATTAAATTACTTATTAAATTACTCATTAAATTACTCATTAAATTACTCATTAAATTACTCATTAAGTTACTCATTAAGTTACTCATTAAGTTACTCATTAAATTACTCATTAAATTACTCATTAAATTAACTTACATAGTTTCAGCATTGTATTGATTGCTGAAATATTCCAGGGTTTATACACACCTTAAAAGAGGTATGCGTGGTGTTGCCCCCTCCCACGTTTATTCCAGGGTTTATACACACCTTAAAAGAGGTATGCGTGGTGTTGCCCCCTCCCACTTTTAATTAAATTACATCGTTTCAATTAAAAACATCGCTTCTACTGCTCCAGCCACAGCATTCGTCACTTTGTCTGCTCATCCGCATGACCAAAACGAAATAAAGGGAGCTCAACCATTACACAGCGCTTTTAATGGCGCATGCCATAGGAACTCAACGCAATTTCGACTCGGCCAGAAAAACGAGCAAATTTTGCAGGATGTTAACTGGAATTAGCCGTGAAAATATATACAAAATACACAAAAAATACACACCCACACAAATAAACAACATTTATTCCGTTCAACAGAACAAACATTTCCTATATCATGACATGCATGTCTTCAAAATTATATGACCAAGAGAAAAAGTAAAACTAATTAAAACTGCGGGCAGTGATGATCCGGGGACCATACCGCTCCATCCTGATTGGACGAGTGCATGCTAGAGTCGTTAACGACAGTCCAGATCCGATTGTTCAAAATTTCAACTCAATCGATCGAAAAATGAACGCAGGGATGCATTTTAAAGGTGCAGTGGCACTAACTGAGTTGCCACGAATATGGCCACGAAATTGCCAATATGGCCATCACAAAATATTTTCCTTAATCAATTGGCTCATAGCATAACCAATCTGCAAGTATCTCATCCGAAGATGTATCTCTGAGGAATTTTAATTAAATAAGTCATTTATAAATCAACGAGTTAATTTATTAAATGATTAATCAATAAATCAAAATTTTCCTTGACAGCCACATCACTTGGTCAGTGTCATGTCCAAATATCAGCTTCCTTACTCAAAAGGTGCCTGAGTTAATGTAATGTAATTACTGTAATAAGATTACTGCAATTACTGTAATGATTACTGTAATTACTGTAATTACCGGAACTGTAATTACTGTAATTACCTCAGGTAATTACTGTAATGTAATTACTGTAATGTAATAAGAAATGTAATTAATTAAATAAGTACTTCATTAATCGCTAATAATTAAATAACTCGTGAATTCTTATCCGATTTACTTAACATTTGAGTGTCCCCAAAACGTTGGAGCAAAATGTTGCAACAACGAAAGTGAAACGTTGTAGCGACGTTGTGGAAACGTTCGCAAAACCCAACATTTGAATGTTCCCAAAACGTTGGAGCAAAACGTTGCAACAACGAAAGTGAAACGTTGTGGCGACGTTGTGGAAACGTTAGCAAAACCCAACATTTGAATGTTCCCAAAACGTTGGAGCAAAACGTTGCAACAACGAAAGTGAAACGTTGTGGCGACGTTGTGGAAACGTTAGCAAAGCCCAACATTTGAATGTTCCCAAAACGTTGAAGCAAAACGTTGAAACAACGAAAGTGAAACATTGTAGCGACGTTGTGGAAACGTTAGCAAAGCCCAACATTTGAATGTTCCCAAAACGTTGAAGCAAAACGTTGAAACAACGAAAGTGAAACATTGTAGCGACGTTGTGGAAACGTTAGCAAAGCCCAACATTTGAATGTTCCCAAAACGTTGAAGCAAAACGTTGAAACAACGAAAGTGAAACATTGTAGCGACGTTGTGGAAACGTTTTACAACAACATTATTTCAATGTTGCAAACTTTACTTTACAACTTTACAACAACTTTTGTTGAAACTTTACAAAGTTACAAAGAAACGTTACCACAATTTTTACAATTCGAATGGGATTTATATATCCGTCAACTAATTCAATCAACAACTATTTTATTCAACATAGCCCAAAAGTCAACAACAATTTCAAAAATCCTTAATTTTCATCCGATTCACTTGACTTTTGAATGGGATTTATATATCAGTCAACTAAGTGCAATCTACAACTTTTTATTCAACATAGCCCAAAGTCAACAACAATTTCAAAAAATCCTTAATTTTCATCCGATTCACTTGACTTTTGAATGGGATTTATATATCAGTCAATTAGTTCAACCCGCAACTATTTTATTCAACATAGGCCAAAGTCAACAACAATTTCAAAAAATCCTTAATTTTCATCCGATTCACTTGACTTTTGAATGGGATTTATATATCAGTCAATTAGTTCAACCCGCAACTATTTTATTCAACATAGGCCAAAGTCAACAACAATTTCAAAAATCCTCAATTTTCATCCGATTCACTTGATTTTTGAATCGGATTTATATATCCGTCAACTAGTTCAATCAACAACTATTTTATTCAACATAGGCCAAAGTCAACAACAATTTCAAAAATCCTCAATTTTCATCCGTGTCACCCATGCTATCTGTCTGACAAATTTCGTCAAAAAAAACACAACAGCACTGGTTTTGCTTCCTGGAAGCTTCCTGCAAAACGCTTTGTTTCTCGCAAAACGTCCACCAATGGGAACTAGAGGGAGGGGAAAGAGCGGGAGCAAGAGACAGGTAGCCGGAATGAACATGAGGGACAATGAGGGACAGTGAGGGCGTGTCGGTATGCAATTTTCATCCAATCGCCATCTTTCACAATAATTCTGGACCGGCATGAGATGGCGTTGTCTGTCATTAATTTATATTGTAATCAAACGAGTTTTAGACATGGCGGGAAAACTGAAAAAAAATTATTTATTTATTTATTTAAAACGGGTGTACACGATTGTACACGTGTACGGACCTTACCGAACCTTACCGAACCAGCAAACAAATCGCCTCATGGTGCACTTCATGAGCCGATTTGCCTGCAGACCAGAGTAAGGCTCTTAACACCCAGCGTATACCGTATGCATCCTTGCAAGCACACGAATAATAGAATCATTTAAAACGTTCCATCCGTGACTTTTACCTCGGACGGTCGTGACAAAAATACGTTTACACTCCTTGGATTACCTATGGAATGCAAGCCCCACACACACATCCTCCATCATGTTTCGAAGAATTAACTTCAAGTTCGTATTTCGTAATGGACCCTCCCCAAGACGCCATGCTTACCTTGGCGACGTCCACTCGAAATCCTAGCGGTGCCTCCAGATTGTCGTGGAAGTGTGGTGGACTCAAGACTCCAATGACCGGACACAGGTTTACAACAGGTCAACACTTTATTAACTAGTTTCAAATAGTAATAACTACCGTTAACTCAATCGACCAGGTAACTCTATCCGCATAGTCCTTCTTGTTCGGCTGCAGCGCCGAACTCGTGGTACGCGTTCATTCCATCGGGCAGGGCTTCTGAGGATGAGTGCTGCCTCGGCTCAAAGTCTCTTCTGTTTATATCGGCAAACTTCAGTTAATCCTCTGTCCGCTGAAATCGTAATCCCTTCTCCGCTGCTTCTAATCCGTTCTCTGCAAACGTTACTCGGTCGCCTCACTGGCACCAGCTCGCTCTCCTCCCTGCTGGGAATTTGCTTCATCCTCTTTGCATCCCGATGAAAGACAATAGTACGGGCTTGGGAATGTGTGTTAGCCCGGGGTCGTGCTAAAGCTACACAACAGGACTCCCAGCTTCGACAGGGCGAGATGCATTCCTGACATTCTTACGACCACCTGCTCGTACCTTGGTTCGTTACCAGTTCCAACCAATGAGTTACACTGAGTTACACTTCCACACTACCAATCATCACTCTGCCAATCCTTTGCCAATCATCAAATTTTGTTTTTCTAATTTCGGGTCCAAAACACTATCCTCATCATCACAGTCTACTCACTAGTGCCTCTCGGTGTGCCAATTTATTTCTAAAGCTCGGCTTCGTAAAGCCGAGCAATGAATGCGGGTTGCTTGGTGCCGGCGGCTGGATGCGTCCGGCACTCGGTGCGGGGAAGGCGGTCTACTCGGCCCGAGATTCCACGCACCATTGGGGCACGGGACCGTCCGATGCCCCAATCTCGGCCGGCCGGAGCGCGGCAACCACAAGGGGTCGCTGTGTCGGCCCTTCCAACCGGACCGCCCGCTCCGCCTGGCGGAGCTCGGACGTGACCGTTCCGAGTGAGGCCCAGCGTGGATCGCGTACAGCGGTTCTTTCAAAACCGCCGTGGTTCGGATCCCCGCTGGTCCTCGCGGCACGCGAAGCCCGGCACGCACCGAGGGCCCGATTCAGCCAAACGTCGTTCTAACCGCTAACCTGGTTACCGTCGATGCTTCACCTGCATGCTCACACGCATACGCGACCCCTTTCACCCTCACCGAGCTCGGTGCTCCAACGCCACCCGTACACCCCGCGTACTTCGTTATTGCACTCGTTCTTTCGCTCACAGACTTCGTCACACACCTGACCACCGCACACCTTTGCACACACTCGTCGTTCGCACACCTCACCAACACACCTCTTCGCGCCCCCTCCTCGGTCACCTCCTCTGTGACAACCACAGGTGTGCTCTCACTTGCACACCCAACCACGTGCCTCACTACCAATTCCAGTGTGCATTCCCACACACGCTCTACCATTCCAGGTGTGCATCCTTCCATTCCAGGTGTACATCCTCTCTCACCTGCCATAACCAACTCACGCTCCGTGTCACTCTCACTACTTTTACCACCACACTTGGTCGTGCATTCACCCTTACTCTTGCCAGCGCACTCTTTCCTCATGCACCCGTCCGTTACACACCTTTCTCACGCACACTCTCCCGTTACACCCTCCGTAACACTCACCACAGGCGTGCATGCTTCCGTTACATCCCTTGTAACGCTCCCCCATCCCGCGCTTCCATGTGCCCCCTCGCACACGCGCTACGACCAACTCACTCTCGACAGCACACTCACTCCTTGGCGCGCACTTTTTCCTCAAACACCCCATAGTCGGACATTCTCGCACACCTCCTCCTTCGCACACCGTACCTGTCGCACACTTCACCAATGGCCTCTCACGAACACCCGGGTCCACATCAACCCCCAAGCCGACTGAAGCTCCCCTCACATCATATACATTTCCACGTATATCGCCACTCACCTTGGCACCTCGTCTCCGCACCTCTTCTGCCACCTGCAAACTCTTTATTTGGTTAGTGAGCACAACATCACGATTTGGGCACCGACCTTGCACATACTCCATCACTTCCTCCCTTATCTCATTTTTAGTTTCCCTCCGTCTCTTCTTAATTTCACTCGCCTCCTCTTCCACTTCCTCTAACTTTTGCTTCACCTCTTTTATTTCCCGGTGCGTCTCCTCAATTTCGTCCTCTAAGGCTACCTTGACCGTTTCTATGTGCGTCCTCACTTCCCGGTCCTTTGTCTCCATTGCTTCTGTCACCTCGTCCAACCTCGTTGTCAGTCCCTCACGTACCATGTGACATTCCCTCTTCGTCGCTATCAAGTCATTTTTGATTTCTTTTTGTGTCGCTTTTAACCCTCCTAGTACCGCAGTGTTCTTTTGTACTTGATCCACTAGTTCTTTTTGTCCCACCGTCAGCTGTTCCACTTCCTGCATCAGGTCCTCTATGCCCCCTTGTAACTTTGCCGTTCCATTTCTCACCTCTTTCTCCATACGCTTCTCACCTCGCTTTACCTCCTCGCGTACCCCCGAGACCTCCTCGCTTACACCTCGTCGTATTTCCTCCTTCATCTCCTCCCTTTCTTTAGTAGATGCTGCCTTCATCTGTCCCAATTCATCCCTCTGGGCATCCAATTTGGTTTCTAACCCGATTTTCACCTCCTCTATCTGGTTCCCCATTTGTTTGATTTCCCGGGCGGATTGCTCCCCTATCTCCCGCAATTTGCCTTCCATCTTATCTTCTAGCCCCGTTAACCCATTCTTCACCTCTTTTATCCCGTTGTCTAACCCCTCAAATTTATTGTCTAACCCCTCAATTTGGGCATTGGTACCCCTCACTTCGTCCCTCATTGTCCCCATCATTCTGTTTTCCATT
>NW_027618514.1:0-27500 GCF_964187855.1 Myxine glutinosa | reverse complement strand
GCGAGGTCACGTCTTTTCGAAGCTGTTCCATGCGCTCACGCTTTCGAAGCTAAGTGATCTTTCACATTTGTGTTTTTGTCGTATCTTTATCTTTCTTTCGGTGCATGTACCTATTGGGGTGACTTTAATAGGTTTCTCGGTGTTGGTTTTTCATACCTGTGTACAGAATCATCGGTTTTTTCGTATCGTGTATTCTGAGGCCTAGTGTAGTACTAGTCGGCTACCGTGTCCTCAGACCTTGGCTTGAGGCTTTTGTTTTTTGTCTCAGCGGTTCTTCGATCGCGCTGCAACTACTTTCGGTCTCTGTTTTTCACGGTCTTTTCACCCATACTCCCTTGTTTTAAAATCTCAAAAAAAACCCAAAATTTTTTTTCCTTCCCTGTTCTTATCCGCTTGTGCGTTCTTATTTGTTCTTTCGTTCTTCGTTCTTTTGCTCTTTCGTTCTTCATTATTTGTTCTTTCGTTCTTCGACCACGTTGTTCGAGATCACGTGATCAAGTTGTTAATACATGTTTCATCTGTCCCCTGAAGAACTTTATTATTATGTCATATTCTATAACACTTTTTTCTACTTCTTCTATAAAAGGATGCTTTCGACTTGCTCACCAATTCTATTCATTCAAAAAAAAAATTCCATCTCTTACAGTGCATCTCTCATTCATTCCCTAAACTCTCCAGAATTCCACCCACCCTTCAGCCTCCTCAAACGTATTTTTGACTCGAATGTCTCAAGAAACTCATTTTGCAATAAATGTTCGTTTCCCATAAATCGTACACTTTTCAAAATCCAATCACACCCCTCCCCTCCAAATCTTCCCCATCACCCATCTCTGTCAAATCTTCCCCCTTGCCCCTCCCCCCCAAATCTTCCCAAACACCCATCCCTTTCAAATCTCCCCCGCTGCCCCTTCCCTCCTAAACTCCCCCCACACCCCTCCCCTCCGAGACTCTCCCTCACTCCTCCCCTCCTAGACTCCCCTCTCACCCCTCCTCCTCAAAGCGTCCTCCCCGCTTCTTCCCCCTTCCAACTTTCACCTTCATCTTCCTCAACCTTCTGCCTCACTCTTCCCCCTCCTCAAATAACACCTCACTGCGCCTCACCCAAACACCATCAAACCTTTTGTCCGCCCCATTCTTCCCTTTCTCCAAGCTATTCTGTAATCTCTGACACACCTGCAACAGCTCTCCTTACCTCTTCCTCCTCTTCCACATCCTGCCCTACCGCTCCCCCCCCCCCCCCTGTTCTGTATCCGATGCTCCCCCTTCCTCTTCCTTAACAGTATGGACCTCAAACATCCGGGGCCTTTGCTCAAACTTAACTGATCTCTCCATACATGTTGCTTCTGACAAACCAGACGTGATCTGCTTAACAGAAACCTTCCTCCTTCATGATGTCTCTGATGCCTTGGTATCTCTCCCAGGTTACTCCCTCCTCCGGTATGATAGACCTGAGCCTTGTCCTGGAGGTGGGGTTGCTATCTTTATAAAAAACTCTCTTCCTCACTCGCCCTGCACTGCCCTCTCTCCACCTCACCCCCAGGAATACCTTTGGCTACGGCTTCCCCTTCACTCCCACCTTTTGTTCATATGCGTGTTGTACCGTCCACCAAACAGTGATGACTCCATCTACATCTCGCTGTCTGATAATATGGACCAACTTCTATCTACCCATCCCAACTCTCTCTTCCTCATATGTGGTGATTTCAACTGTCACCATGCCAGTTGGCTGGGGGTGGGTACCTCTCTCACCATCCATGGCTCTTCAGCAAAGGACTTCTGTGACTCACTGGGACTGACACAATCTGTCAATTTCCCAACCCGGATCTCAGTCAACGGAGAATCTTCTCTTCTGGACTTGGTTATGACTAACTTCCCTGAAAATGTCTGCTGCTCTTCTTCTGCTCCAATCGGCTCTTCTGATCATGTGCTTGTTAAAGTGGACATCTCTCTGACCATTTTCAGAGAGCCTCCTCAGCGTCGACGAGTCTGGCATTTCACTCAGGCCAACTGGCACGGTCTTCAAGCAGCCATCAATCATCTGGACTGGTCTCCCATCTCTACTGCCTCTGACATCAACTCATCCTGGGAATTCTTCCAAAGTAAATTGCTCTCTCTCATGCACAGTTTTATCCCTTCTCGTCTTCAGTTGTCATACCCTTCCTCCCGTCCATGGTACACGGAATCTTGTGGTGAGGCTATTGCCCAGAAACAACTTGCTTTCGTCTCCTGGAAAGCAAATCCAACGGAAGGAAATCTCATTTCCTTTCACAAAGCCCGAAACAAGTGTGTGTCCACCCTCAGGAGAGCCAGGAAACAATATCTCTCCGTCCTCAGGACCGAACTCTCTTATCTGTCTCCCTCTTCCAAATCCTGGTGGCGTCTGGTGAAATCTGTTTCTGGTGTTTGTTCCCCCTCCATCCCCTCCCTCACCTTAAATGGCAACACGGCTGACTCCACACGTGAAAAACCTGAATGCCTCAACTCTGTGTTTGCCTCTAAATCTTGTGTCCCAAACCCATCCCTCTCTGTACCCACCGTACCCAATCGTACCCAGCTGCTCCTGGACTCTGTGTCCTTTCCTCCTGACAAGGTGGAAAAGTTTCTGTCAACCCTCGACTCTGATTCTGCAACTGGACCTGACGGCATCAGCCCACGGGTCCTAAAATCATGTTCTTCCGCTCTTTCACTCCCCCTCTCTGTTCTGTTCTCTTCACCCTCTCTTTTGCTCAAGGTCATCTTCCATCTGCTTGGAAATCTGCCAACATCACCGCTTTGCACAAAAAAGGTGCAAAACCAGATCCCAGCAACTACAGACCCATCAGCCTTCTCCCAATTATCAGCAAAGTCATGGAATCCATCATTGCTTCAGATATGAAATCTTTCCTCTTCTCCAATGGCTTGATCTCTGATCATCAATTTGGTTTCAGACCTGGACACTCCACTCTGGACATGCTGCTTCTGCTTTCTCAACAATGGATGGAGGTCCTCAATGCCAAACAGGAAATTAGAGCAGTCTCCCTTGACATATCACGTGCCTTCGATACGGTCTGGCACCCCGCTCTGCTCACCAAACTCTCCTCTTTTGGTATCCATGGAAATCTCCACGCATGGCTGGCGGACTTCCTCTCTAGTCGTAGTCAACGTGTGGCCCTGAATGGGTTTCTCTCATCTCCTCTTCCTGTTCAGGCTGGAGTTCCCCAAGGCAGTGTTCTGGGCCCTGTGCTTTTTCTAGTCTTCATCAATGATCTCTCTGACTCTCTTGAAAATCCTCTCTGTCTCTTTGCTGATGACTCTACTCTCTGTCGCTCCATTCTTCATCCCTCAGATCGGCAGTCTGCAGCCTCCTCACTCTCTGCAGACCTTGACAAAATCACAGACTGGGCAAACAAGTGGAACATGTCTTTCAATCCTGACAAATCTCACACTCTTACGATGTCTCTCCGAAAAGACCGACTGGACAACCCTCCCATCCACTTTCTGAATAATCCTCTCCAAGAAGTTCTGTCACTCAAGCTTTTGGGTCTCACTATCTGCCATGATCTTTCCTGGAAAAACCACATTTCAAATCTGGCCTCCAAAGCCAGTCGCCGACTGGGCATCCTCCGTCGTGTGAAGTCCTTCCTTGGCACACCTGAGCTCCTCACCACATACAAGGCTTTCATCCGCAGCTCAATGGAATACTGCTCTCCCCTCTGGGCTGGTGCTCCTGCCTCACACCTAGCTCGCCTTCACGCTGTTGAAACCAAAGCATTCAGAATCATTGGAATCTCCCGCGATGAAGCTAACTCCAAGGGCCTCTCACTCACTCACCGCAGGCAGGTTGGTGGTCTTTCCGTCTTCTACCGACTCCTCTCTGGCCTTGCCCCCCCAGCTCTCTCTGGGCTCTGTCCCGCAAATATTCCTACAGGTCGCACAAGATCTGCCTGCAACCCTCTTTTGGTTAAACTGCCAAAATCAAGACTCTCTGCTCACCTTCACTCCTTCATTCCTCTTTTCTCCCGCCTCTGGAACAAACTCCCTCACTCTCTTCAATCCCACTCCACCCTCCAAGTCTTTAAAACAGCTGTTCACCACCATCTCTTATCTTCCCCCATCCAAAACCTTGATCTTTTCTACCCCCGCTAATTTCACCCCAAATCCACTTTTTGAAATACCAACTTTTGTCCTGGAAGTCCTTGGTGTCCTTGTGCTTTATACTTCTCCCTCCCCCCCCCCCCCTTCCCACGCCTCCTCCCCCCGGGCCCTCTCTCTTCCACACATCTCCCTGCTCTCGGATGTTGTGTGTGTGTGCTTCCCCTTTACTCCCCATCTTGTCTTCCGCTCCCTCTTTTTGTGTATTTTGTTTGTCTGGTCGATTTGTTTGTGAAGTTAATGTTAGCTCTTTCACGAGCCTCGATTCAGTATACAAAAAAAAAAAAAAAAAAAAAAAATGCACCAAAGCACCAATCACCAAAAGCATTACAAGCACGATTTGGTGCAACAGTCATCACAGTTCGTAATAAAAAACACACAAGACAACAACTGGTGGTGGTCTTCCTCGTCGCTGCTGGGCCGATGTTCTTCCTGATGTTTTCTTTCTATTCTTTCCTTCATGCGGCCTATTTGGAAATAAAAAGCACAAAACGTGTCCATTTTAATTTAGGGCCACAGGGGCCAACTAAGGGTGGTCCACCTGTTTGGCATAGGTGCCACCTTACCGAGGTCCGCAAGCAAGACCCTGGGCCATCATGGCCGGCTCCAGCAGAGGTGCCAGGCCCCAAAACGTGGGGTCCATAAAGTGGTGCTTGGCCGCAAGACGGCGGTCCATAAGTGGTGCATCAATGCAATGCATGCTGGTTGCGGGAGTTCTGGCACACCATGGCGGACTCCCGCACGCTCCCCTCGGTGCCCAGAGAGCACAGTCCTCGGTTGGCAGACAGGCAAACAGAAGACAGGTGAGTGAGGGGTAAGGTCACAAGGGTACACATCAATACAAGGCAATGCAAGACGAGGTGCGTACGGAGAGCGAAGTGAGAAAGCTCATCCCTATCGTATGTCACCCCCCCTATTACCTACTCTACCCTTGCCCTTACCCCATATGTACACAAAACCAATCTACACATTTACAAATTCGTCACTGCCGTCACGTCTTCCCCATATTTCCCCTATACCAAATTCGTCACCACAATCCCTCTAACCAAATTTGCCATTACCAATTCATCATCAATCCTCATAAGGAGGGAGAGATGGAACATCAGCACAATGTCACACCCACGTCATGATGCGTCTCACATTCCAAACATTTGCACAAAAATCATAAACATGGCATGGTGTGGAATTACGTCACCTCAAGGGGAGTGGATGTAGATGGTGCGAGGGGATTCTTAATCCTAACTATCTTCTAAATGACATTAACTCACTTTACACTACCCGGGGTCTTTCCCTGCCAATCCATTGGCCAACTTACTCTATGCGGTTTTAAGAACCAAATTCCCATTGACCAAACTGTGGTGCTTCATCAATTTGGGGTCTCACTCCCCCGAATCAACTCCCTGTGCCCTTGCACAATTTCCGGGCTGAGTCGTGTAGCTCTCCCAGCAGGTCTACCCACCTGCACACCTCCACCACTGTAGTTGCCTCCGAGCTTACCTGCTCCTCACCCTAACCTATCTAACTGGGGAAGGCCCTCTGGCGCGCTCCCCACTCGGTGCCCTCTGGCACTGGGCTACCTGGGTCCGTCCTCCGGATCCTCGGGCCCCATCCACAACTCTAACGGCTCCCAGAGCCCACCTGCAGCCTCACCTGGCCGACATCCTTACAGTGGCGGAGTGCCCATCCAACTACACACACTAACAGGCCACACGCCCAGCCATTTCCACATCACTAATGCACCCATCCAAACACCATTCCTCCACCACGCACCACAGATGCCAATATCCAACCACAATTTATACCCTCTTCCTAACTCTTAAACTACCCTCCCCGGGTATTCGTGATAGGGGTCCACTCTTCCCCCATTCACACCTTCGCACCATACACTCCACTCCACAGTTTCCACCATACTCACTCCATACCATCCATCCCATACTCCATATTGTTGCGAATATGGAATTTGGCCTCCATATCCGCTTGTAAATATTCCCCTATTTTCTCCAATACTCCCCAACTTTCCCCAATCCCCCATTCCCTAGTCCCATTGCATGTAAATAACAATCAGTAGAGCCGACCTTCCCCTTATTCCCCCATTAAATGTCGTGCCCAGGTCCACCGCACCACACGTAGACAACTTTCGGACATCTTCCTAGTTATTCTTATTCTATGTCAGTTAAGGCCTCGTCTCCATTAATTATGACTCTTCGTTGCACCAGAATGTGATTATATGGCATCAGTAGTGAGTTTAGGACCTTTCCCATACCTCCTCCCATCTTCTTCCCCAAACAACAACAATAACAACAACTACAACAACAATTACAACAACAACAGAGGAGATGGCGGCGGAGCGGGGGAGGATGCGTCCTCACACCGGCTCGATTAGCTCCAGACCATGCGCTCCACGGGGTTACCACGAAGGGGCTCCTTGTCAGCTCCTCGTCAAGGGCGGAGCCTGGTAAACCCCCCGCACGCACCCAATGAGAAGCAACGTGCCGATTCCACGAGGCGGAGCTAACGAGCCGAGGGCGTGTCACCCCCCGCCGGATATACGCGGCCACGCGCCGGATGTGACGAGAGATGCGCACCCAGCTTGGAGAAGGAAAGCCACCTGCGAGCGCTGAGTCAGATGCGCACCCAGCTTGGAGAAGGAAAGCCACCTGCGAGCGCTGAGTCAGATGCGCACCCCAGCTTGGAGAAGGAAAGCCACCTGCGAGCGCTGAGTCAGATGCGCCTCAGCTTGGAGAAAGAACGTCGCCTTCCGAGCGCTGTGACCTCCCTGCATCTCTGGACCGGACCGAGTCGATTCTGCCTTGAGCCAAGAGTGCACCTTGAGCCATCGACTGCCTGCCTTTCCTTGCCATCAATCCCCGTGTGAGTCAGCATTTTGTCCCGTTTATCTGTCGTCTGTTGGGGTTAATATAAGAGTGTGTCTAAGTGCTTGTCTTTCTATGCTGTCCCTCTTGTAGTTGTAATCTAACCTTCCGCCTTAATATAACCTCCTCCGGAGGTCTTGAGAACTGAACCCCTGGTGTCGTATTGTGTTATTGTAATCCAGCCGGGTGTCTTCTTTTTCTTATTGAGCCAGCATCGCGCGACTTCGTCAACGTCGAGTATAGTCGGGTAATTTGTGCGGACACGACGGCCATTCCGCTCGGCCCACTTTAACATCAAAGTCGTGTCTGTAACAATTGGTGTCGGGAGTGAGATTCGAGGCCCGACCAAATTTTGAAAAAAAAAACGAATAGAGGAAAAAAAAAAAATTTGGTCAAAATTTGGAGCGGCCGAAATTTGTTTTGTTTTACGAAACTCGAATTTTGCAAGTCGCGCTATGGCGGATCAAGACGGCTGGGGTCCGGTAGGGGAGAGTGAAGCAGGGTCGGTCCAGGACCAAATTGAGGGACAAGAGGAGAGCGAAGCAGTGAGGGCGGCAGGTTCGCAAAATAGCGCCGTCACGCACGAAGTAGCGGGCGCGCAAAATGGCGCGCTCGCTCACGTGGTTGAAGGGTCCCAAAATAGCGGCGCCGCGGAGGGCGAGCCTGCGGTGGCGGCTGGGGACGCTGGGCAAACCGGGTTTGACCTCAGATTATTCTTGACCCAACTGAATGCAAAAATGGATAGGATGGAGGGCCAAATGGGGGTAATGAGGGACGAAGCGAGGGGTACCGGTGAGGGATTAGACAATAATTTTAAGGGATTAGACATGAAATTTGGGAAATTAGACGATAGATTAGGGGAAATACAGGAGGGGTTAACGGGGGTAGAAAACAGAATGGCCGCTCAAGAGAATCAAATGGAAGGGATGCAAAAAGGGTTAGAGGGGTTAGAAAACACCATGGAAGGCAAATTGAGGGACATGAGGGACCAAGCGGAAAGGGAAGTTAACCAAATGGGGCAGCAGATAGAGGGGGTCAGAATGGGGGTAGAAACCAAACTGGATGCTCACAGGGAGGAAATGGAGCAGATGAGGGTGGCATCTGGGCAGGAGATGCAAGTGATGGGAGAGGAGATCAGAAGAGGAGTGAGTGAGGAGGTCGGAGGAGTGCGCGAGGAGGTGAGGCACTGTAAGGAGCGCATGGAGAAAGAGGTGAGAAAGGGGACTGTAAAATTGCAAGGTGGTATAGAGGAGTTGACGCTGGGAGTAGAACAACTGACAGTGGGACAAAAGGAGTTGGGGGACCAGGTAAAGAAGAACACAGCGGTAATAGAGGGTTTAAAATCGACACAGAAGGAGATGAAAAAGGACGTAGGGGTAATTAAAAAAGAGTGTCAGACGGTACATGAGGACCTGACGAGGAAAATGGACAAGGTGGTAGAGGTAATGGAGGTTAAAGAGCGGGAGGTGCGGGAGCACATAGAAAAAAATAAAGTGGAGTTAGAGGAAGAACTTAAAGGGGCGCACGAAGAGATGAAGGAGATGAAGCAAAAATTAGAAGAAGTGGAAGAAGGGGTGAGCGAAATTAAAAAGCGACGGAGAGAGGATAAGAAAGAGATAAAAGAGGAGGTAAAAGAATTGGTCCAGAGTCTGTGTTCGGATCGTGATGATGTGCTCATTAACCGGATGAGGGATTCGCAGGTGATGGAGGAGAAGCGAAGAGAAAGAGGACCCGGTGTAAGTGGTGACCAATATGGTCGTGCGTATGATGCGCCAGGTGATTTAATAAGCTTGGGGGTCGAGATAGACCCGGATGTTCGTGAGAGGCCAAGAGTGAGGTGTATGGCTGGTCCGGAGGGTATGGAACGAGAGGTGCGAGGTGTGGGTGAGCAAGGTTGTGGTGGTGGTGGTATGGAATGGGTAGCGGGTTGCGGAGGTGTGACCCATGCATCGACACCAACAGGGGTAGTTGTTGGAGGGACCGGGGAGGCACGAGAGCCCCTTGGGGGTAGTGTACTGTGGGGGCCCGGCCGGTTCGGCCCCGCGCTGACCCCGCAAGGGGCGACGCACGGGGTCCGGCAGGCGGGCAACGACTCACATACGAGGTGGTCCCACAAGGTCCCACTCGCGCCGTATGACGGCAAGAGTGATCTACGCGCGTACCTGGCGCAGTTCGACTGTGTGTGTAAGGGCAACGGTTGGGGTGAGGACGAAGGTGGAGTACACCTGGTGGCCGCATTGCGCGGCGCGGCGGCGGAGGTGCTGACGGCATTACCAGCGGGTGCTCTCACCCTGCCAGCCCTCCGCGACGCCCTAATTAATCGATTCGGCATAGAACAGCAGAGCGAGCTTGTTAAAGCTCAGCTCGCGCTGCGAAAACGCAAGCCCCAGGAAGCCATCGGGGAACTTGCCCACGACATTCGCCGCGCAGTGGGGATCGCACATGCTAGCATGGCAGCGGATTCCCGGGAAAGCCTGGCGCTGGACCATTTTATCCAGGCCCTCCCGGATATTGAGCTCCGGCAACAGCTCGCCATGTGGCGCCCGCAGACTCTGAGCCAGGCGGCTGACGCTGCGGCCCGCTGGGAAGCAGCGAGGCCCCTGGCCCGAGGGGGCGAGCGTCTCGCAATGGCGGTCCGCCAGGTGGGACCCCCGATGGAGGGCGGACCCCTTAGGGGACCCGCCCCCGACGTGGGTCCTGACCTGGCGGGCATGGTCCGGAGGCTGGTGGACCAGCGCCTGGCGGGACCTGGACCATGGCAGGCGGCCACGGAGGTGGCCCGCGGTGGACCACGAGCGGGTAATCCAATTCGGACCTACAGGGGGGGGAATTTGGAATTCCGGAGGCAAGCACCTTATCAGGTGAGGTGCTATACCTGCAACCGCCTGGGTCACCTGGCGCGGCACTGTCGAAACGCGCGCCGGGATGATCCCCGGCAGTTGAGGTCCTCAACTCCGCCCAGGGGGGAGCGGGTTAGCCGACCCCAGACACCCCCCCGCCAGACCCCGGGAAACTAGAAGGTGTCGGGCACGTAGGGCGGTGTTCGGCAGCAGAGGATGGAGGAGAGCCCTCATTGACGCGACAGGTCATTTATTGTGGCCAAATTGGAACCGGTAGCCTGACAATTAGATGCAAAATTGCCGGCGTGGGGGTAGACGCCGTAGTGGACACAGGAGCTAGCGCCACGATCATCAGCCCTGTGGTCCTTGATTCGAGCGCAGGTGGCTGGGATAAGATCCAGCGCCTGCAAAATTATAGTTTGCAGCTTGCTACCGGGGTAACGGCCCCGATCATAGGGCGTGGTTCTGTGACCCTCAAGTTAGGGTCGGTAAGGAGGGAGATAGATGTTTGGGTGGCGGAGGTGTGCGACCCATGTTTAATAGGGTTGGACCTGTTGACTGCCAGCGGTTGTAAAATCGACTTGTGCCGGGGGATCCTGCAGGTGGGAGTAGAAGAGCTGCCGTTAGGGGGAGTGAGCACGGCCGAGAGAGCGGAGCTGGAGGCTTCCGAGGCCGTGACCATCCCCCCAAGGGCCGAGGCGATAGTGCCGGCCCGGTGGGCAGCTCGCCCAACATGGCAGGAGTCCTGCGGCCTGGTCGAACCGGTGGCAGCGCAGTCCATACCGGGTTTAATCGTGGGCCGCACCCTTGTAAAAACGGACGGACCGGTAGTGGCCGTCCGAGTAGTAAATGTGAGTACAGAACCACGCACTATAGTAAGGGGCACGAGGGTAGCTGGCTGCACCCCAGTTGAGGAAGTCGCGACAGTGAGGGGCGAGAACGTCCAGCCGAGCCGACCCCGGGGGGAGCCTTCAATAACAAGTAGGAATTGGCCCGATCCCATTTGCGAGATGGTAAATCGTAGTAGCGTAGAGTTGGGAGGTACCCAGAGGGAGGCCTTACACAAACTGGTTGGGTCCCATTTGGACCTCTTCTCCCTGTCCACCGAGGATATTGGACGTACGGGCCTGGTGAAACATCAGATCCACACCGGTGAGGCCCGGCCTATTCGTCAGGCCGCCCGACGGCTCCCTTGGAGCAAGAGGGCGGAAGCTGACGAGCAGGTTGCAAAAATGCTCGACGCAGGTGTGATCGAGCCCTCGGGAAGTCCTTGGATGTCACCTGTTGTGCTGGTCAAAAAGAAGGATGGGACCACGCGGTTCTGCGTGGACTATCGCCAGCTAAACAACGTGACACTCAAGGACTCATATCCCCTGCCAAGGATTGATGACACCCTCGATGCCGTTGCGGGCTCAAATTGGTTCACAACTTTGGACCTCAAGAGTGGGTATTGGCAGGTGGAGATGGATAGGGCAGGGAAGGAGAAAACGGCATTTTCCACAGGTAAGGGACTGTATCAGTTTACTGTGATGCCGTTTGGTTTGTGTAACGCCCCCGCCACCTTTGAGAGATTGATGGAGCATGTACTAGGCGGCATGCCATGGCAATCATGCCTGGTGTACCTGGATGACGTACTGGTACATGCCCAAACGTTCCCCCAGGCACTAGCTAATTTGGACCAGGTGTTCGGGTGCCTCAGACAGGCAGGGTTGAAGCTGAACCCGAGTAAGTGCACTTTGTTTGCAAGAGAGGTGGCCTATCTAGGTCACGTGATTGGCCGCGAGGGGGTAAAAACAGACCCAGACAAAATTAAAGCGGTAGAGGAGTGGCCCGCACCACGTACCATCAAAGAGGTGCGGGGATTTTTGGGACTCTGCTCCTACTACCGGCGCTTTGTGGCGAAATTTGCGGAGTTGGCCCGTCCCCTCCACCGGCTTACGGAGAAGGGGACGCGATTTAATTGGACACGGGAGTGCCACGAGGCCTTCCAAAAATTGAAGGGGTGTCTAACATCCGCACCCCTTCTAGCTTACCCCACTAGTGACGGGACATTTACCCTGGACACGGATGCGAGCCAGGAAGGATTGGGCGCAGTTTTGTCTCGGACACAGGAGGGCGTGGAGAGAGTGATTGGTTATTATAGTCGGGCCTTAAGTAGGCCCGAGAGAAATTATTGCGTCACTCGCAAAGAGTTATTGGCTATGCTGGCTGCCATGAACCATTTCCACCCGTACTTGTACGGGCGGAAATTTTTGGTTAGAACTGACCATTCCTCCTTGCAATGGCTCCTTCGGTTCAAGGAACCGGAGGGCCAAATTGCAAGGTGGTTGGAAAAGTTGCAGCAGTACGATTTTGATGTGGCCCATAGGGCCGGGAAGGCCCATGGTAATGCGCACGCACTCTCTCGGCGTCCTTGTCTGGGAGAAAACTGCAAATTTTGTGCGAGACACGAGGAGAGGGAACAATTGGGCGATTCGGACCCGACCCTCGTTGTCCGGGCAACCCGGGTGAGAGGGCCAATTTTGCCACTAACCGCGGACGAGGAATTTGGAGAGTTGGCTTGGAGCACGGCCCAGCAGGAGGATCCTGTTCTGGGGCCGGTGTTCCAATGGGTCAAATTGGGGCAAAGACCAAAGGGGGAAGAGGTCACCCCCCTCGGGGCGCAGACAAAGGCATATTGGGCTCAGTGGCAGACCCTGGAATTGAAAGGCAACATCTTGTATCGCAAGTGGGTGGAGGTTCCCTCTGATAGAACTTCCTGGCTGGTGATAGTCCCTGACAAATTCAAGAACGTCATATTGCAACAGGTGCATGGTACCCTCTCCGGCGGCCATTTGGGCAGGACAAAGACAATATCTCGGGTCCGCCGGAGGTTCTATTGGGTGAATATGGGGCGCGACATACAGGACTGGTGTCGGAGATGCGACGCCTGTTCTGCCAAAAAGGGACCAGCACGGAGGATGAGGGCCCCCCTTCAATTACATCAGGTGGGGGCCCCCCTTGAGCGGGTGGCTATGGATATTCTAGGACCGCTGCCCCGCACCCGCCAAGGTAATAAGTATATCCTCGTTGTGATGGACTACTTCACCAAGTGGCCGGAGGCCTACGCCCTCCCCAACCAAGAAGCAGGGGTGGTAGCGCAGGCCTTCGTGGAAGGATTTGTGTGCCGGCATGGGATTCCACAGGAGTTGCACACCGACCAGGGACGAAATTTTGAGAGCAAATTACTAAAAGATGTGTGCAGTCTCCTGTCAATTCGAAAAACCAGGACAACGCCTTTAAGACCTCAATCTGACGGGATGGTGGAAAGATTCAACCGAACTTTAATCCAACAACTGGCACTGTTCACCACCACCCGTCAGGATGACTGGGACGAACATCTCCCTTATTTGCTCATGGCCTACCGAACCAGCCAGCACGGGGCCACCGCATGCAGTCCAGCGTTGCTTATGTATGGGCGGGAGTTACGGGCTCCCGCCGACTTGCTATGCGGTCCCGTGCCAGACACAGTGGTTAACCCGCCGAGGGAGGGGTACGCACGTCACCTAGAGGAAGGCATGGAGCTAGTCCATGCCTTCGCTCGCCGCCAACTCCATCTGGCGGGGGAAAAGATGACGCGCAGGTACGACGACCGGAGCCAGGGGAGTCAATACGCTCCGGGGATGAAGATTTGGTTCTTTAATCCCCGGAGGCGGAAGGGAAGGTGCCCAAAACTCACCTCCCCCTGGCAAGGCCCAGGAGTCGTCCTGTCGCAAATCTGTGACGTGGTCATTAAGATCAAAATGGGGCCACGAGCCCTCCCTCGGATCGTCCACGCCGACCGGATAAGACCTTACACCGGCGAGCAGGCGCCCCCGTGGATTGCCTCGGCTTTAGATGCCGAGGCGGGACCCAGTACCTCTGAATAAGGGGGGCTTATTAGTGCCAGAGGACTGGGGGATTGAGGAGCGATAGGCCCGGTGGGAGAGGGTGGCATCCCTGCCACCTTCCCATGCGGGGGGCAAAGGAGCAATAGCTTATGGGGTGTATGGCAGTGAAAACTAGCCCGGGTGGGTTAGGATATTGTGTGTAGGGATCTAGAGAAGATGACCTTAGGTAACGTTAAGGTTAGTTAGTGACTGATACCTGTAGTGGGGACGCAGGTAGATTAGTGTGGATTATAATGACGAGGGAGCGCAATAGTTAAAGGGACGACTGGGAAGCGCAAGTTTCAGAAGGGAGTAGTTAGCTGAGATGATGCTGTGTGTGTGAGGATTGAACAAGTGTGATTGCACAGGTGTGCAACTGGACAGGTGTGTGGAGCAGTGTATGAGTAGTGAGTGTTGTGGATCAGCGCGAATGCGCTTGGGGAGAGAAGGGTGCAGGTGGCACCAGGTGTGAGAGCACAGGTGTGCAGGTACAGGTGTGTGGAGAGAGTTGGAGTGAGTGGTACGGAGTGGTGTGCATGGTGCGAAGGTGTGGATGGGGGAAGAGTGGACCCCTTTCACGAGTACCCGGGGCGGGTAGTGTAAGTGTTAGGTAGAGGGTGCAGGTAAATTGTGGTTGGATATTGGCATTTGTGGTGCGGTTGCAGAATGGTGTTGTGAATGGGTGCATTAGTGTTGTGGAAATGGCTGGGCGTGTAGCCTGTTAGTGTGTGTAGTTGGTTGGGCACTCCACCACTGTGAGGATGTCGGCCAGGTGAGGCCGCAGGTGGGCTCTGGGAGCCGGTAGTTGTGAGTGGGTGCCTGAGGATCCCGGGTGTGGATCGGGCAGCCCAGTGCCAGAGAGGGCACGGAGTGGGGAGAGAGCCAGAGGGCCTTCCCCAGGTAGTTAGGTTAGGGTAAGGAGCAGGTAAGCTCGGAGGCAACTGCAGTGGTGGAGGTGTGCAGGTGGGTAGACCCACTGGGAGAGGTACACGCCGCAGCCCAGAAATTGTGCGAGGGCACCGGGAGATGAATCGGGGGAGTGAGACCCCAAATTGAAAAGCACCACAGGTTGGCCAATGGGAATTGGTTTTTAGAACCCATAGAGTAAGAGGGCCAATGGTTTGGCCGGAGAAAGACCCCGGGTAGTGTAAAGTTGTTAAAGTCATTTAGGAAATAGTTAGGATTGAAGAACCTGTCGCACCATACGCAGCCACTTACCTGTGGTGATGATGATGACTCCACACCTGTGTTTTCTTTGTTTGTGCTGCAGAAATGAGAATTGCTGTTGGATTTGTGAGACGCATCACGACGTGGATGAGACATTGGGGTGATTCCATCTCTCCCTCCCTAGGAGGGACTGATGATGAATTGGTGATGGCAAATTTTGATGTTGAGTTGGAGATGGCAAATTTTGATGAGAGTTGAAAATGGCAAATTTGATTGGTTAGGAGGGAGAGAAGACGAATTTGGTATATGGGAGGAACGGGGAAGACAGTAGGGATGTTTGTTGATTTGTAAAGTAGATGTTTATGGGTAGTGTTGTGTTGTGTGGATACAGTAAGGGGTAAGGGAGGGGCCATGTAGGTTACCTGGTGGGGGGGGGCGTACGATAGGAACGTACCTGTCTCACCTGGTTCCCATGTGCCCCCAGTGTGCATCACCTTACATTGCGTGCACTTTTGCGCCCTTACCACCTTACTCACTTGTTTCTTCTTTTGTCTCCCACCTCCGAGGATCTGGCTTTGGGGTAGAGAGAGAGGAGAGAGAGGTGCTGGCTGCGCAGTTGTGGGCCTGCACTTTCGCTGTTTGCTGCCGGGATCGATACACCATATGGACCGCAATGTTTGTGGCCACCCACAATGGACCGCAGTTCGTTTGCGGCCAAGCACCACCCGGGGATGGACCTATGGGTCAACGTGGCACCTATGCCATAAAGGTGAACCACTGTTAATTAACACCACCAAGTGCACCACAAGAAGAGCAAGAGACACCTGCAGGGTTAGGGGTTGTCGAATTTATTTTTATTCCAATGAACAATGGTGACTGCACCGATTGGTGGTGGGGTGGTGCTTTTGATGCTGGGAAAGGGTGCTCTGCACGTTATTAAAGGCCGTCGGCCACAGAGCACTCGTGGGTTGGTGTATCGATGCTGGCAAGCGCGCTCTCTCTATGCATAACATCTGCATGTGTTCCTCCAAAGACAGGTCCTGGATCGTAGTGTAAATAGCAGCGTAGTCTTGTAAATAATGCTCCCTACCGGCTGTATGTTTAGTTTGAGAATTCTTTCCGGATTCGGTTATCCTGTGGGTGTGTTTCTGAGAGGAGAAGGGTGCAACGTCGCAGGGGGACATATTTACTCATTTGTGAATATCTGTAAAACTGTCGCACTCAGGGTAGAGTTAATAGTAGAGGGAACTACATTGCGTGCCACACTAAAGTAGGTAACAATTTATCGGGTCGGGACGCCCCGAGGGTAGAGAAGGGTGCAATGTTGCGAATATGGAATTTGGCCTCCATATCCGCTTGTAAATATTCCCCTATTTTCTCCAATACTCCCCAACTTTCCCCAATCCCCCATTCCCTAGTCCCATTGCATGTAAATAACAATCAGTAGAGCCGACCTTCCCCTTATTCCCCCATTAAATGTCGTGCCCAGGTCCACCGCACCACACGTAGACAACTTTCGGACATCTTCCTAGTTATTCTTATTCTATGTCAGTTAAGGCCTCGTCTCCATTAATTATGACTCTTCGTTGCACCAGAATGTGATTATATGGCATCAGTAGTGAGTTTAGGACCTTTCCCATACCTCCTCCCATCTTCTTCCCCAAACAACAACAATAACAACAACTACAACAACAATTACAACAACAACAGAGGAGATGGCGGCGGAGCGGGGGAGGATGCGTCCTCACACCGGCTCGATTAGCTCCAGACCATGCGCTCCACGGGGTTACCACGAAGGGGCTCCTTGTCAGCTCCTCGTCAAGGGCGGAGCCTGGTAAACCCCCCGCACGCACCCAATGAGAAGCAACGTGCCGATTCCACGAGGCGGAGCTAACGAGCCGAGGGCGTGTCACCCCCCGCCGGATATACGCGGCCACGCGCCGGATGTGACGAGAGATGCGCACCCAGCTTGGAGAAGGAAAGCCACCTGCGAGCGCTGAGTCAGATGCGCACCCAGCTTGGAGAAGGAAAGCCACCTGCGAGCGCTGAGTCAGATGCGCACCCCAGCTTGGAGAAGGAAAGCCACCTGCGAGCGCTGAGTCAGATGCGCCTCAGCTTGGAGAAAGAACGTCGCCTTCCGAGCGCTGTGACCTCCCTGCATCTCTGGACCGGACCGAGTCGATTCTGCCTTGAGCCAAGAGTGCACCTTGAGCCATCGACTGCCTGCCTTTCCTTGCCATCAATCCCCGTGTGAGTCAGCATTTTGTCCCGTTTATCTGTCGTCTGTTGGGGTTAATATAAGAGTGTGTCTAAGTGCTTGTCTTTCTATGCTGTCCCTCTTGTAGTTGTAATCTAACCTTCCGCCTTAATATAACCTCCTCCGGAGGTCTTGAGAACTGAACCCCTGGTGTCGTATTGTGTTATTGTAATCCAGCCGGGTGTCTTCTTTTTCTTATTGAGCCAGCATCGCGCGACTTCGTCAACGTCGAGTATAGTCGGGTAATTTGTGCGGACACGACGGCCATTCCGCTCGGCCCACTTTAACATCAAAGTCGTGTCTGTAACAATATATTCCATACTCCATGTAATTCCACACACCTGTTCATTTGCACACCTGTGCCATCACACCTGGTGCTTCCTGCACCCTCCTTCCTCCAGGACCATTCAGTCAACACAACACACATCACCATTACTCACTCATACACTGCTCCATACACTTCCACGCTCAATACACTTTCGATCCTCAAAACCATTGCCTCAGGCACCCAGATTTTCCCACGCTCACACACACATCTCTCCCGAGCATTGCCTCGCAATTCCTCATTTGCTCGATATCAATACTCACACATACACGGCATCATCTGATCTACCTGGTGCCCTGCTAAAACTCGCGCTTCCCCGTCACCCCTTATATTATTGCGCTCCTCGTCATTATCATCCAACTACCCTCTCTATGTCCCCAACTACCTGTCCAATGTCGCTACTTACCTTACCGTTACCTATGGTCCTTCCTAGGTCCCTATACATTATCCAAACCCTCCCGGGCTAGTTGTCACTGCCATAACCCCATAAAACTATAGCTCCTTTGCCCCCTTAGTGTGTAAGAGATGGCAGAGTTGCCATCCCACCACAACGGGTATCTCCCACTATAAATTTTGCTCTCAAATTCCAGTCAATCAAAAATTTCCAATCACAAATTCCCTATCCCGACCAACATGTCCATTAACTTGAGCCTCGGTGTGTCTTGACATCCTCAAAGCCCGGCTTCTTAAAGCCGAGCAATGAATTCGGGTGGTTTGGTCGCCTGCAGTTGGATCCGTCCGGCATTCACGATTCTGGGGAGGAGGCATGCTCAGGCCGAGGTTCCACGCATCATCGCGGCTCGGAACCTTGTGGTCTCAAGCCCGACGACCGAGGCTTGCCCGGTCGGAACCCCGTCCCCGCCAGGGGGCGAAGGTCCGACCCGGCTCCCTTCCCCCGGAATCGCGCCGATCGCTGCTCTGACGCGGCTCCGACCATTCAGTGCGGGGCCCGACCTGAATCGTGCGCGACGCTCCATAGCGGGGTGAAGCAGCATCGATCCGCGCGAAGCTTCGCATCCAACAAAGCGCGATCCGCGCGAAGCTTCGCATCCAACAAAGCGCAATCCACGTGAAGCTTCGCATCCAACAAAGCGCGCCGCGCACCGACCGCCCGCGTCGGCTATCCGTCACCCTAAACGCTACCCCGTTCAACGTCGATGCCTTACTCGCATGCTCACACGCATACGCGACCCTTTCCACACTCAACAAGCCCGGCGTTCCAACGCCGCCCGTACATTCCACACACTCCGTCCATTCCACCAACGCACTCCCTGTTACACACCACACCTCCCACGCACCTTCTTGCGCACACTCGTTCGCACACTTCGTTCCACACCTCTCCGCCGTTACGTCCTCCGTAACACTCACCATGGGCGTGCACTCTTGCATCCACCCACTAACGCGCTCCGATGTGCCCTCCCGCACACGCGCCACAACCAACTCAGGTGTGCTTCCTCGCACACTCATCCCCAAGCGTGCATCCTCGCACCCGCTCCACCACCAACTCTCTCCGTGTCACTCTCACCCTCGCACATACACTCCGTATCGCTCTCACTCCCTGTGTCACACCCCGTACACCCCGACATGCGCCAGCGCACGGACTTCCAGGAGGCTGCCCAACGTTTCGCCCCGGTGCCCACGTCCCGCCACGGCGACCCCCAATCCTACGTCCCCCCAGCACTCCGCACGGCGGAGTATGTCTTTGTGCGCCACGACACGCACCGGGGGCCGCTCCAGCCACCATACGACGGACCCTTACGGGTCCTACGACGGGACAACAAGTCCTTCGTCGTCAGCATCGGCGGCCGGGCGGACCGGATTTCGGTGGACCGCCTCAAGCCGGCCCACATGGACGTCGGCCAGCCGCCGCAGCTGGCTCTCCCACCGCCGCGCGGCCGCCCCCCGTCCACTGCACCCCCCGCCCGGCCACCCGCCACCACACCGGACCCCCCCCCCCCCGCGACCAGCCAGGGGTCGTTGCGGTCGGCTCATCCGGACCCCCCTCAGATTGACCTTCCTGGACCAAGTCGATTCTGGGGGGGCGTGTGTAGCGACCCATGGGTCCCCCAAAGCTCGAGACTAGCAACATAATCTCCTTGCCCCAGCCGGTGACGTAACCGGCGGACAAACCGCGGCGCCGAGGTTATAATTGCTTGCACCTGTCGGTCTCATGACCACCAAAGTGTGCCTCGCCTGAGAGGCGTGGCTTTGGTTCTGAAGTATGCTTTTTGGTTTGGATTATATGTATGCGAACCCGATAAACGGGCTTGCAGAGTTCCCGAGTTGATTATACATTAAACATCTTCTCGTACGAGTTTGTGTCTTGTCCGTCACTTCGTCCGTCTCAAGCAGGAGCACTGCTCCTGTATGTATATGTATGTATGTATGTATATGTATGAATATGTATGTGTATATGTATCCATCAAAGTGTGTGTTACTGTTATTGGAGCACTGACATCAACCAAAATCAACCAAAAGGGTGATTCATCAAAGTGTGTGTTACTGTTATTGGAGCACGACATCAACCAAAATCAATCAAAAGGGTGATTCATCAAAGTGTGTGTTACTGTTATTGGAGCACGACATCAACCAAAATCAACCAAAAGGGTGATTCATCAAAGTGTGTGTTACTATTATTGGAGCACCGACATCAACCAAAATCAACCAAAAGGGTGATTCATCAAAGTGTGTGTTACTGTTATTGGAGCACCGACATCAACCAAAATCAACCAAAAGGGTGATTCATCAAAGTGTGTGTTACTGTTATTGGAGCACCGACACAGCGGAACGGCCTCGCTCTCAGCAATGATACAAACCAGCAGTCACAGGAGGCACCGATGACCCAACAACAACTAAACACAAGTCAACACTCAACAACAACCGAATGTCCACAATCTTCAGAAGGTTCTCAACCCTCAAGTGACATTCCATCACCATTGGTGTTTAACTGAATTTCAAGATTCGAAATCAATCTTCTCGCCAAGTCTTCAAGTCACCTCGAGGAAGGTTCATCGTCCAGCTTGGCATGTCAAACCTCCTTTTTTCCTCCTCGTTTTCATTCATGATTCAATATTTTTGTGAATAAAACTTTTAAACTAGAAGTAACGAGGATAATATGCGTTGGGATGAGATAACGATCGAGAGGGATTCGATAAAAGTAGAAGTAACATGGAATAGAAAAGGGAAGAAGAAAAATTCGTGAAAGGAGAGGAAGAAGAGTCGGCGCGAATCAAGCGTGGATCTGGTTCACTGGACATGCGATTTGGTGTTTTAAACATCTTCGTGAGTAGAGGAAGAGTTGTGGAGATTCGGATTTTAAACATCTGCGTGAGTGGAGGAAGAGTTGTGGAGATTTCGGGTTTGAAACATCTTCGTGGGTGGAGGAAGAGTTGTGGAGATTTCGGGTTTGAAACATCTTCATGAGTGGAGGAAGAGTTGTGGAGATTTCGGGTTTGAAACATCTTCATGAGTGGAGGAAGAGTTGTGGCGATTTTGGGTTTTAAACATCTTCATGAGTCGAGGAAGAGTTGTGGAGATTTCGGGTTTGAAACATCTTCGTGAGTGGAGGAAGAGTTGTGGAGATTTCGGGTTTTAAACATCTTCGTGAGTGGAGGAAGAGTTGTGGAGATTTCGGGTTTTAAACATCTTCGTGAGTGGAGGAAGAGTTGTGGCGATTTCGGTTTTTAAACATCTTCATGAGTGGAGGAAGAGTTGTGGAGATTTCGGGTTTGAAGCATCTTCGTGAGTGGAGGAAGAGTTGTGGCGATTTCGGGTTTTAAACATATTCATGAGTAGAGGAAGAGTTGTGGAGATTTCGGATTTTAAACATCTTCGTGAGTGGAGGAACAGTTGTGGAGATTTGGGGTTTTAAACATCTTCGTGAGTGGAGGAAAAGCTGTGGAAATTTCGGGTTTTAAACATCTTCGTGAGTGGAGGAAGAGTTGTGGAGATTTCGGGTTTTAAACATCTTCGTGAGTAGAGGAAGAGTTGTGGAGATTTCAGGTTTTAAACATCTTTGTGGGTAGAGGAAGAGTTGTGGAGATTTGGGGTTTTAAACATCTTCGTGAGGAGAGGAAGAGTTGTGGAGATTTGGGGTTTTAAACATCTTCGTGAGTGGAGGAACAGTTGTGGAGATTTCGGGTTTTAAACATCTTCATGAGTAGAGGAAGAGTTGTGGAGATTTCGGGTTTTAAACATATTCGTGAGGAAAGGAAGAGTTGTGGAGATTTCGTTTTATAAACATCGTTGTGAGTAGAGGAAGAGTTGTGGAGATTTCGGGTTTTAAACATCTTCGTGAGTAGAGGAAGAGTTGTGGAGATTTCGGGTTTTAAACATCTTCATGAGTAGAGGAAGAGTTGTGGAG
The DNA here is from genome assembly GCF_964187855.1 of Myxine glutinosa. Taxonomy (NCBI): domain Eukaryota; kingdom Metazoa; phylum Chordata; class Myxini; order Myxiniformes; family Myxinidae; genus Myxine; species Myxine glutinosa. Next base: position 5,636 of record NW_027618514.1, on the reverse strand, counting down.
ATTTCGGGTTTTAAACATCTTCGTGAGTAGAGGAAGAGTTGTGAAGATTTCGGGTTGTCCACATCACCTTGAGGAGCATTGTAGCTCATGGTATAGGTGGTGTTGTGCACACAGTGGGCGTTTCAATGTTTCCATGGATAACCTTCATGTATGACACATATAGACGATGGGATGTCCGCTCGTATCGTTCAGTCTTGTGGTCCAGTTCGGGGGGCGGACATAAAAAACAGTTTAAAATTAAGAAATAATTAAGAAATTACCTATTTTACCTTATCCCGTAAATATTATATGCACATTTTCGCGCAATTCGTGAAATATAACCGACATACAATTCTAAATAGTATTGAACGACCTGCAAGCTTTCATCCAATGAGATATTATTTAAGTAACATCTTCGGTTGCCTCTTCTTGTTTATCCAACAAGGAACGCTGTTTGGGAAGACTGCGGCAAAGGCAGCTATTGACGGACGTTTCATTGTCGATTTACGGAAACCGCGATTTTTTGGGTCACGTCCGACGTCCACAAACAGCTGATCGCATATAATTACGTGTCGTAAGTGGCATGATGGCTGCGGAAAGGGAGAGAATTTCTCCCAATTTGAAGTGTGTTTGCCACGATTCTGGTGTTGCTGATGAAGATATAAGACCCTTTATCGAATCTTCGTGAGCTTCATTTTTATGTAGTGTTGGTATTTGGTAAAATCTAGTCGGAAATCGGGCTGAAATAGCGATGTGTTTTGTGCGAGAACATGGCGGCGACATTAACGTTCCTACGCCTGAAGACGCTGGATTTCATCGGCGATGCTCCCAGTATTTTACCGATTCTTCGAAGCAGAAAAGGGGCTTGGTTGCAAAACAAAAGCAAGAAGATAAATATTTTGCAGGTACGTTGATATCCTTGTACATTAATGCTGTAAACTTCGGCAGATATACTGCACATGTGTTGATGCGATCGAATCCATGTGAACATGTTCAACCAGCTCTTTCATAAATAGCATGACTCGTCGTAGCAGTAAAGCTTGCTCGTCCGTGATCAATATGTTATCTGTATTATCATGTTTGTCCACAAGAAAATCATGGTTTGAACTCTGTTGCACGACAGAGCTACGCCACTTTTTCAGGTGCACATTAATTTTTGTAGCACCTGAAGAGTCCACACATTCATGTATGTTAAGTTACAAACTAGACTTTATTTACAGCCAAAGTGTACCGTATTTAGTTTTCTGAAATTTTACATTAAAAAAAACTGTTGTGCGACAAAGCTCCGTCCATTCTGGTGTGCATTCATTTGATTGTACCCTTTTGTGTGCTTCTTTGTGCAGTATTAGTTTTCTGACGGCTTTTGTTTAAAATGCTGTCGCACCACGGAGGCCCAATTTTGTATCAACAAACCTGATACATGTAACGTGTTCAAGGATGTATTAGATCAACTGTTGATTCATGCAATTAATTTACAATAATTATATGAAAATTGTTTAAAATAGTGTCGCATGAAATCTGAATTGAGAAGTTGCCTGAAATAAGACACTAATAAATAATAGATTTTCTTTGCTTTCCTTTTTCTTGTTTTTCAGCTGACAGTACCTCAGTGAGTGAAAATACACGAGAGGCAGTCACCAAAGGAAGCAGGCTCTTACGATCCAGCACAGGACTTTCCACCTCAGCAGAGAGATCTCGTTCTCACGTGCTTCCAAAAGTCTGTGTTGTCTGCCGTAAAACTCAATATGAGACCACCTATGACAGGAAAAGGCGACCTGAAAACCTAACACTGTGTGAGATGGCTGATGGAGGCAAATTAACCAAAGCAGCGGAAGCAAAAGAAGATGACAATCCACGACCACATATCAAGGATAAAGACTGTGCATCAATAGAAGTTTGGTACCATGCCAGTTGCCACAAAGATTACACACGTTTTCTGTCAAAACCACTTCCAAAAGGTGAGAATGAAGGGCTCTATACAACAGCGTTTCATCATTTCGCTAACTTTGTCATTGAAGGCAAAATAATAAGAAACAAAGAAATCATCCGCTTGTCAAAGTTGAAGGAGATATTTGTGAGAGCTGTGCTTGACTTCGAGAAGAAAGATGCCACCAACTACAAGAGTTGGAACTTCAAACAGAGGTTACAGAGAGAGTACCCTCAGCTGTGTTTCTTCAAACCAAAGAGAAACTATGAGAGTGACTTTATCTATGTTGACACACTATGTACAGAAGATCTGGGAGAAGGTTCAAACGAATATGACTCAGAAACGACAGACATGTCAGGGACAGATGCCGATGTAACAGACATTGATGAACAAGCAGAGACACCAAAGCACATAATGACCAAGGGGAAGAATCCTGTTTTTTTTTTTTTTTTTTTTTTTTTTTTTTGTATACAAGATCGAGGCTCGTGAAAGAGCGAACATTAATCACACAGAAAGACAAACCGACACATAAAACATATAACATCGGGAGCGGTAGACAAGATGGGGAGAGAGGGGGAAGGACACAAACACAACATTTGAGAGCAGGGACCGAGAGACATGGAGACATCGAGAGATCTGAGAGAGGGCGAGGGCTTTGGGGGGGGGGGGGGCATGGGAAGGGGGCGGTGGGAGAGGTATAAAACATATGGACACTGCCAGGACTTCCAGGAAAGAAGTTGGAATTTCAAACAAGGTGGATCTGGGGTGAATTAGCGGGGGTAGAAAAGATCAAAGTTTTGGATGGGGGAAGATAAGAGATGGTGGTGAACAGCTGTTTTAAAGACCTGGAGGGAGGAGTGGGATTGAAGGGAGTGAGGGAGTTTGTTCCAGAGGCGGGAGAAAAGAGGAATGAAAGAGTGAAGGTGAGCAGAGAGCCGAGATTTCGGCAGTTTAACCATCAGAGGGTTGCTGGCAGATCTTGTGCGACCTGTAGGAATATTTGGGGGACAGAGCACAGAGAGAGCTGGGGGTGCAAGGCCGGAGAGGAGTCGGTAGAAGACAGAAAGACCACCTACCTGCCTGCAGTGAGTGAGTGAAAGGCCCTCAGAGATAGCTTCATCGCGGGAGATTCCAATAATTCTGAAAGCTTTGGTTTCAACAGCGTGAAGCCGAGCTAGGTGTGAGGCAGGAGCACCGGCCCATAGGGGAGAACAGTATTCCATTGAGCTGCGGATGAAAGCCTTGTATGTGGTGAGGAGCTCAGGTGTGCCGAGGAAGGACTTTGCACGACGGAGGATGCCCAGTCGGCGACTGGCTTTGGAGGCCAGCTTGGAAATGTGGTTTTCCCAAGAAAGATCATGGCAGATAGTGAGACCCAAAATCTTGAGCGACAGAACTTCTTGGAGAGGATTGTTGAGAAAGTAGATGGGAGGGTTGTCTAGTCGATCTTTTCGGAGAGACATAGTAAGAGTGTGAGATTTGTCAGGATTGAAAGACATGTTCCACTTGTTTGACCAGTCTGTGATTTTGTCCAGGTCTTCAGAGAGTGAGGAGGCAGCAGACTGCCGATCTGAGGGAAGAGGAATGGAGCGGCAGAGAGTGGAGTCATCAGCAAAGAGATAGAGAGGATTTTCGAGAGAGTCAGAGAGATCATTGATGAAGACCAGAAAAAGCATGGGGCCCAGAACACTGCCTTGGGGAACTCCAGCCTGAACAGGAAGAGGAGATGAGAGAAACCCATTCAGGGCCACACGTTGACGACGACTAGAGAGGAAGTCCGCCAGCCATGCATGGAGATTTCCATGGATACCAAAGGAGGAGAGTTTGGTGAGCAGAGCGGGGTGCCAGACCGTGTCGAAGGCACGTGATATGTCGAGGGAGACAGCTCTAATTTCCTGTTTGGCATTGAGGACCTCCATCCATTGTTGAGACAGCAGAAGCAGCATGTCCAGAGTAGAGTGACCTGGTCTGAAACCAAATTGATGATCAGAGATCAAGCCATTGGAGAAGAGGAAAGATTTCATATCCGAAGCAATGATGGATTCCATGACTTTGCTGATAATTGGGAGAAGGCTGATTGGTCTGTAGTTGCTAGGATCTGTTTTTGCACCTTTTTTGTGCAAAGCGGTGATGTTGGCTGATTTCCAAGCAGATGGCAGTTGACCTTGAGCAAAAGAGAGGGTGAAGAGAACAGAGAGAGGGTGAGATAGAGCAGCAGAGCAGGATTTTAGGACCCGTGGGCTGATGCCGTCGGGTCCAGTTGCAGAATCAGAGTCGAGGGTTGACAGAAAATTTTCCACCTTGTCAGGAGGAAAGGACACGGAGTCCAGGAGCAGCAGGGTACGACTGGGTATGGTGGGTACAGAGAGGGATGGGTTTGGGACACAAGATTTAGAGGCAAACACAGAGTTGAGGCATTCAGCTTTTTCACGTGCGGAGTCAGCTGTGTAGCCGTTTGAGGTAAGGGAGGGGATGGAGGGGGAACAAACACCAGAAACGGATTTGACCAGACGCCACCAGGATTTGGAAGAGGGAGACAGATAAGAGAGTTCGGTCTTGAGAACGGAGAGATATTGTTTCCTGGCTCTCCTGAGGGTGGACACACACTTGTTTCGGGCTTTGTGAAAGGAAATGAGATTTCCTTCCGTTGGATTTGCTTTCCAGGAGACGAAGGCAAGTTGTTTCTGGGCAACAGCCTCACCACAAGATTCCGTGTACCATGGACGGGAGGAAGGGTATGACAACTGAAGATGAGATGGGATAAATCTGTGCATGAGAGAGAGCAATTTACTTTGGAAGAATTCCCAGGATGAGTTGATGTCAGAGGTGGTTGAAATGGGAGACCAGTCCAGATGATTGATGGCTGCTTGAAGACCGTGCCAGTTGGCCTGAGTGAAATGCCAGACTCGTCGACGCTGAGCAGGCTCCCTGAGGATGGTCAGAGAGATGTCCACTTTAACAAGGACATGATCAGAAGAGCCGATTGGAGCAGAAGAAGAGCAGCAGACATTTTCAGGGAAGTTAGTCATAACCAAGTCCAGAAGAGAAGATGTTCCGTTGACTGAGATCCGGGTCGGGAAATTGACAGATTGTGTCAGTCCCAGTGAGTCGCAGAAGTCCTTTGCTGAGGAGCCATGGCTGGTGAGAGAGGTACCCACACCCAGCCAACTGGCATGATGACAGTTGAAATCACCACATATGAGGAAGAGAGAGTTGGGATGAGTAGATAGAAGTTGGTCCATATCATCAGACAGCGAGATGTAGATGGAGTCATCACTGTTTGGTGGACGGTACAACACACATATGAACAAGAGGTGGGAGCGAAGGGGAAGCCGTAGCCAGAGGTATTCCTGGGGGTGAGGTGGAGAGAGTGCAGTGCAGGGCGAGTGAGGAAGAGAGTTTTTGATAAAGATAGCAACCCCGCCTCCAGGACGAGGCTCAGGTCTATCATACCGGAGGAGGGAGTAGCCCGGGAGAGATACTATGGAATCAGAGACATCATAAAGGAGGAAAGTTTCTGTTAAGCAGATCACGTCTGGTTTGACAGAAGCAACCTGTATGGAGAGATCAGTTAAGTTTGAACGAAGGCCCCGGATGTTTGAGGTCCATACCGTTAATGAAGAGGAAGGGGGAGCATCAGATACAGAACAGGGGGGAGGAGGGGTAGGGTAAGATGTGGAAGAGGTGGAAGAGGTAGGGAGAGCTGTTGAAGGTGTGTCAGAGATTTCAG
>NW_027618513.1:0-70304 GCF_964187855.1 Myxine glutinosa | reverse complement strand
TAGAGTGGAAAAAACACTTTTTGCACTTGTGATAGTGTTGAAAAACCACTTTTCTCACTTGTGTTAGTGTTGAAAAACCACTTTTCGCACTTATGTTAGTGTGGAAAAAACACTTTTCGCACTTGTGTTCGTGTTGAAAAACCACTTTTCGCACTTGTGTTGGTGCAGGAAACCACTTTTGCACTTGTATTAGTGTGGAAAAACCACTTTTCGCACTTGTGTTAGTGTTGAAAAACCACTTTTCGCACTTGTGTTAGTGTTGAAAAACCACTTTTCGCACTTGTGTTAGTGTTGAAAAACCACTTTTCGCACTTGTATTAGTGTGGAAAAAACACTTTTCGCACTTGTGTTAGTGTTGAAAAACCACTTTTCGCACTTGTGTTCGTGTTGAAAAACCACTTTTCGCACTTGTGTTTGTGCAGGAAACCAGTTTTGCACTTGTATTACTGTGGAAAAACCACTTTTCGCACTTGTGTTAGTGTTGAAAAACCACTTTTTGCACTTGTGTTAATGTTGAAAAACCACTTTTCGCACTTGTGTTGGTGCAGGAAACCACTTTTGCACTTGTATTAGTGTGGAAAAACCACTTTTTGCACTTTTGTTAGTGTTGAAAAACCACTTTTCGCACTTGTGTTAGTGTTGAAAAACCACTTTTCGCACGTGTGTTGGTGCAGGAAACCACTTTTGCACTTGTATTAGAGTGAAAAAAACACTTTTTGCACTTGTGATAGTGTTGAAAAACCACTTTTCTCACTTGTGTTAGTGTTGAAAAACCACTTTTCACACTTGTGTTAGTGTTGAAAAACCACTTTTCGCACTTGTGTTGGTGCAGGAAACCACTTTTGCACTTGTATTAGTGTGGAAAAACCACTTTTCGCACTTGTGTTCGTGTTGAGAAACCACTTTTCGCACTTGTGTTAGTGTTGAAAAACCACTTTTCGCACTTGTGTTGGTGCAGGAAACCACTTTTGCACTTGTATTAGTGTGGAAAAACCACTTTTCGCACTTGTGTTGGTGTTGAAAAACCACTTTTCGCACTTGTGTTAGTGTTGAAAAACCACTTTTTGCACTTGTGTTGGTGCAGGAAACCACTTTTGCACTTGTATTAGTGTGGAAAAACCACTTTTTGCACTTGTGTTAGTGTTGAAAAACCACTTTTCGCACTTGTGTTAGTGTTGAAAAACCACTTTTCGCACTTGTGTTGGTGCAGGAAACCACTTTTGCACTTGTATTAGTGTGGAAAAAACACTTTTTGCACTTGTGATAGTGTTGAAAAACCACTTTTCGCACTTGTGTTAGTGTTGAAAAACCACTTTTCGCACTTGTGTTGGTGCAGGAAACCACTTTTGCACTTGTATTAGTGTGGAAAAACCACTTTTTGCAATTGTGTTAGTGTTGAAAAACCACTTTTCGCACTTGTGTTAGTGTTGAAAAACCACTTTTCGCACTTGTGTTGGTGCAGGAAACCACTTTTGCACTTGTATTAGTGTGGAAAAAACACTTTTCACACTTGTGTTTGTGTTGAAAAACCACTTTTCGCACTTGTGATAGTGTTGAAAAACCACTTTTCGCACTTGTGTTGGTGCAGGAAACCACTTTTGCACTTGTATTAGAGTGGAAAAAACACTTTTTGCACTTGTGATAGTGTTGAAAAACCACTTTTCTCACTTGTGTTAGTGTTGAAAAACCACTTTTCGCACTTGTGTTAGTGTTGAAAAACCACTTTTTGCACTTGTGTTAGTGTTGAAAAACCACTTTTCGCACTTGTGTTAGTGTTGAAAAACCACTTTTCGCACTTGTGTTGGTGCAGGAAACCATTTTTGCACTTGTTTTTCGTGTGGAAAAACCACTTTTTGCACTTGTGTTAGTGTTGAAAAACCACTTTTCACACTTGTGTTAGTGTTGAAAAACCACTTTTCGCACTTGTGTTGGTGCAGGAAACCACTTTTGCACTTGTATTAGTGTGGAAAAAACACTTTTTGCACTTGTGTTAGTGTTGAAAAACCACTTTTCACACTTGTGTTGGTGCAGGAAACCACTTTTGCACTTGTATTAGTGTGGAAAAACCACTTTTCGCACTTGTGTTAGAGTTGAAAAACCACTTTTTGCACTTGTGTTAGTGTTGAAAAACCACTTTTCGCACTTGTGTTGGTGCAGGAAACCACTTTTGCACTTGTATTAGTGTGGAAAAAACACTTTTTGCACTTGTGATAGTGTTGAAAAACCACTTTTCGCACTTGTGTTAGTGTTGAAAAACCACTTTTTGCACTTGTGTTAGTGTTGAAAAACCACTTTTCGCACTTGTGTTGGTGCAGGAAACCACTTTTGCACTTGTATTAGTGTGGAAAAAACACTTTTCGCACTTGTGTTAGTGTTGAAAAACCACTTTTCGCACTTGTGTTAGTGTTGGAAAACCACTTTTCGCACTTGTGTTAGTGTTGAAAAACCACTTTTCACACTTGTTTTGGTGCAGGAAACCACTTTTGCACTTGTATTAGTGTGGAAAAACCACTTTTCGCCCTTGTGTTAGTGTTGAAAAACCACTTTTCGCACTTGTGTTAGTGTTGAAAAACCACTTTTCGCACTTGTGTTGGTGCAGGAAACCACTTTTGCACTTGTATTAGTGTGGAAAAAACACTTTTTGCACTTGTGATAGTGTTGAAAAACCACTTTTCGCACGTGTGTTAGTGTTGAAAAACCACTTTTCGCACTTGTGTTGGTGCAGGAAACCACTTTTGCACTTGTATTAGTGTGGAATAACCACTTTTCGCACTTGTGTTAGTGTTGAAAAACCACTTTTCGCACTTGTGTTAGTGTTGAAAAACCACTTTTCGCACTTGTGTTAGTGTTGAAAAACCACTTTTCGCACTTGTGTTGGTGCAGGAAACCACTTTTGCACTTGTATTAGTTTGGTAAAACCACTTTTCGCACTTGTGTTAGTGTTGAAAAACCACTTTTCGCACTTGTGTTAGTGTTGAAAAACCACTTTTCGCACTTGTGTTAGTGTTGAAAAACCACTTTTCGCACTTGTGTTAGTGTTGAAAAACCACTTTTCGCACTTGTGTTCGTGTTGAAAAACCACTTTTCGCACTTGTGTTAGTGTTGAAAAACCACTTTTCGCACTTGTGTTGATGCAGGAAACCACTTTTGCACTTGTATTAGTGTGGCAAAACCACTTTTCGCACATGTGTTAGTGTTGAAAAACCACTTTTCGCACTTGTGTTAGTGTTGAAAAACCACTTTTCGCACTTGTGTTGGTGCAGGCAACCACTTTTGCACTTGTATTAGTGTGGAAAAACCACTTTTCACACTTGTGTTAGTGTTGAAAAACCACTTTTCGCACTTGTGTTAGTGTTGAAAAACCACTTTTCGCACTTGTGTTGGTGCAGGAAACCACTTTTGCACTTGTATTAGTGTGGAAAAAACACTTTTTGCACTTGTGATAATGTTGAAAAACCACTTTTCGCACTTGTGTTAGTGTTGAAAAACCACTTTTCGTACTTGTGTTAGTGTTGAAAAACCACTTTTCGCACTTGTATTAGTGTGCAAAAACCACTTTTTGCACTTGTGTTAGTGTTGAAAAACCACTTTTCGCACTTGTGTTAGTGTTGAAAAACCACTTTTCGCACTTGTGTTTGTGTTGAAAAACCACTTTTCGCACTTGTGTTGGTGCAGGAAACCACTTTTGCACTTGTATTAGTGTGGAAAAAACACTTTTCGCACTTGTGTTCGTGTTGAAAAACCACTTTTCGCACTTGTGTTGGTGCAGGAAACCACTTTTGCACTTGTATTAGTGTGGAAAAACCACTTTTCGCACTTGTGTTAGTGTTGGAAAACCACTTTTGGCACTTGTGTTAGTGTTGAAAAACCACTTTTCGCACTTGTATTAGTGTGGAAAAACCACTTTTTGCACTTGTGTTAGTGTTGAAAAACCACTTTTCGCACTTGTGTTAGTGTTGAAAAACCACTTTTCGCACTTGTGTTTGTGTTGAAAAACCACTTTTCGCACTTGTGTTGGTGCAGGAAACCACTTTTGCACTTGTATTAGTGTGGAAAAAACACTTTTCGCACTTGTGTTCGTGTTGAAAAACCACTTTTCGCACTTGTGTTGGTGCAGGAAACCACTTTTGCACTTGTATTAGTGTGGAAAAACCACTTTTCGCACTTGTGTTAGTGTTGGAAAACCACTTTTGGCACTTGTGTTAGTGTTGAAAAACCACTTTTCGCACTTGTGTTAGTGTTGAAAAACCACTTTTCGCACTTGTGTTGGTGCAGGAAACCACTTTTGCACTTGTATTAGTGTGGAAAAACCACTTTTTGCAATTGTGTTAGTGTTGAAAAACCACTTTTCGCACTTGTGTTAGTGTTGAAAAACCACTTTTCGCACTTGTGTTGGTGCAGGAAACCACTTTTGCACTTGTATTAGTGTGGAAAAACCACTTTTTGCAATTGTGTTAGTGTTGAAAAACCACTTTTCGCACTTGTGTTAGTGTTGAAAAACCACTTTTCGCACTTGTGTTGGTGCAGGAAACCACTTTTGCACTTGTATTAGTGTGGAAAAAACACTTTTCACACTTGTGTTTGTGTTGAAAAACCACTTTTCGCACTTGTGATAGTGTTGAAAAACCACTTTTCGCACTTGTGTTGGTGCAGGAAACCACTTTTGCACTTGTATTAGAGTGGAAAAAACACTTTTTGCACTTGTGATAGTGTTGAAAAACCACTTTTCTCACTTGTGTTAGTGTTGAAAAACCACTTTTCGCACTTGTGTTAGTGTTGAAAAACCACTTTTTGCACTTGTGTTAGTGTTGAAAAACCACTTTTCGCACTTGTGTTAGTGTTGAAAAACCACTTTTCGCACTTGTGTTGGTGCAGGAAACCATTTTTGCACTTGTTTTTCGTGTGGAAAAACCACTTTTTGCACTTGTGTTAGTGTTGAAAAACCACTTTTCGCACTTGTGTTAGTGTTGAAAAACCACTTTTCGCACTTGTGTTGGTGCAGGAAACCACTTTTGCACTTGTATTAGTGTGGAAAAAACACTTTTTGCACTTGTGTTAGTGTTGAAAAACCACTTTTCACACTTGTGTTGGTGCAGGAAACCACTTTTGCACTTGTATTAGTGTGGAAAAACCACTTTTCGCACATGTGTTAGTGTTGAAAAACCACTTTTTGCACTTGTGTTAGTGTTGAAAAACCACTTTTCGCACTTGTGTTGGTGCAGGAAACCACTTTTGCACTTGTATTAGTGTGGAAAAAACACTTTTTGCACTTGTGATAGTGTTGAAAAACCACTTTTCGCACTTGTGTTAGTGTTGAAAAACCACTTTTTGCACTTGTGTTAGTGTTGAAAAACCACTTTTCGCACTTGTGTTGGTGCAGGAAACCACTTTTGCACTTGTATTAGTGTGGAAAAAACACTTTTCGCACTTGTGTTAGTGTTGAAAAATCACTTTTCGCACTTGTGTTAGTGTTGGAAAACCACTTTTCGCACTTGTGTTAGTGTTGAAAAACCACTTTTCACACTTGTTTTGGTGCAGGAAACCACTTTTGCACTTGTATTAGTGTGGAAAAAACACTTTTCGCCCTTGTGTTAGTGTTGAAAAACCACTTTTCGCACTTGTGTTAGTGTTGAAAAACCACTTTTCGCACTTGTGTTGGTGCAGGAAACCACTTTTGCACTTGTATTAGTGTGGAAAAAACACTTTTTGCACTTGTGATAGTGTTGAAAAACCACTTTTCGCACGTGTGTTAGTGTTGAAAAACCACTTTTCGCACTTGTGTTGGTGCAGGAAACCACTTTTGCACTTGTATTAGTGTGGAATAACCACTTTTCGCACTTGTGTTAGTGTTGAAAAACCACTTTTCGCACTTGTGTTAGTGTTGAAAAACCACTTTTCGCACTTGTGTTAGTGTTGAAAAACCACTTTTCGCACTTGTGTTGGTGCAGGAAACCACTTTTGCACTTGTATTAGTGTGGTAAAACCACTTTTCGCACTTGTGTTAGTGTTGAAAAACCACTTTTCGCACTTGTGTTAGTGTTGAAAAACCACTTTTCGCACTTGTGTTAGTGTTGAAAAACCACTTTTCGCACTTGTGTTAGTGTTGAAAAACCACTTTTCGCACTTGTGTTCGTGTTGAAAAACCACTTTTCGCACTTGTGTTAGTGTTGAAAAACCACTTTTCGCACTTGTGTTGATGCAGGAAACCACTTTTGCACTTGTATTAGTGTGGCAAAACCACTTTTCGCACATGTGTTAGTGTTGAAAAACCACTTTTCGCACTTGTGTTAGTGTTGAAAAACCACTTTTCGCACTTGTGTTGGTGCAGGCAACCACTTTTGCACTTGTATTAGTGTGGAAAAACCACTTTTCACACTTGTGTTAGTGTTGAAAAACCACTTTTCGCACTTGTGTTAGTGTTGAAAAACCACTTTTCGCACTTGTGTTGGTGCAGGAAACCACTTTTGCACTTGTATTAGTGTGGAAAAAACACTTTTTGCACTTGTGATAATGTTGAAAAACCACTTTTCGCACTTGTGTTAGTGTTGAAAAACCACTTTTCGTACTTGTGTTAGTGTTGAAAAACCACTTTTCGCACTTGTATTAGTGTTGAAAAACCACTTTTCGCACTTGTGTTGGTGCAGGAAACCACTTTTGCACTTGTATTAGTGTGGAAAAAACACTTTTCGCACTTGTGTTCGTGTTGAAAAAACACTTTTCGCATTTGTGTTGGTGCAGGAAACCACTTTTGCACTTGTATTAGTGTGGAAAAACCACTTTTCGCACTTGTGTTAGTGTTGGAAAACCACTTTTGGCACTTGTGTTAGTGTTGAAAAACCACTTTTCGCACTTGTATTAGTGTGGAAAAACCACTTTTTGCACTTGTGTTAGTGTTGAAAAACCACTTTTCGCACTTGTGTTAGTGTTGAAAAACCACTTTTCGCACTTGTGTTTGTGTTGAAAAACCACTTTTCGCACTTGTGTTGGTGCAGGAAACCACTTTTGCACTTGTATTAGTGTGGAAAAAACACTTTTCGCACTTGTGTTCGTGTTGAAAAACCACTTTTCGCACTTGTGTTGGTGCAGGAAACCACTTTTGCACTTGTATTAGTGTGGAAAAACCACTTTTCGCACTTGTGTTAGTGTTGGAAAACCACTTTTGGCACTTGTGTTAGTGTTGAAAAACCACTTTTCGCACTTGTGTTAGTGTTGAAAAACCACTTTTCGCACTTGTGTTGGTGCAGGAAACCACTTTTGCACTTGTATTAGTGTGGAAAAACCACTTTTCGCACTTGTGTTAGTGTTGGAAAACCACTTTTCGCACTTGTGTTAGTGTTGAAAAACCACTTTTCACACTTGTTTTGGTGCAGGAAACCACTTTTGCACTTGTATTAGTGTGGAAAAACCACTTTTCGCCCTTGTGTTAGTGTTGAAAAACCACTTTTCGCACTTGTGTTAGTGTTGAAAAACCACTTTTCGCACTTGTGTTGGTGCAGGAAACCACTTTTGCACTTGTATTAGTGTGGAAAAACCACTTTTTGCAATTGTGTTAGTGTTGAAAAACCACTTTTCGCACTTGTGTTAGTGTTGAAAAACCACTTTTCGCACTTGTGTTGGTGCAGGAAACCACTTTTGCACTTGTATTAGTGTGGAAAAACCACTTTTTGCAATTGTGTTAGTGTTGAAAAACCACTTTTCGCACTTGTGTTAGTGTTGAAAAACCACTTTTCGCACTTGTGTTGGTGCAGGAAACCACTTTTGCACTTGTATTAGTGTGGAAAAAACACTTTTCACACTTGTGTTTGTGTTGAAAAACCACTTTTCGCACTTGTGATAGTGTTGAAAAACCACTTTTCGCACTTGTGTTGGTGCAGGAAACCACTTTTGCACTTGTATTAGAGTGGAAAAAACACTTTTTGCACTTGTGATAGTGTTGAAAAACCACTTTTCTCACTTGTGTTAGTGTTGAAAAACCACTTTTCGCACTTGTGTTAGTGTTGAAAAACCACTTTTTGCACTTGTGTTAGTGTTGAAAAACCACTTTTCGCACTTGTGTTAGTGTTGAAAAACCACTTTTCGCACTTGTGTTGGTGCAGGAAACCATTTTTGCACTTGTTTTTCGTGTGGAAAAACCACTTTTTGCACTTGTGTTAGTGTTGAAAAACCACTTTTCGCACTTGTGTTAGTGTTGAAAAACCACTTTTCGCACTTGTGTTGGTGCAGGAAACCACTTTTGCACTTGTATTAGTGTGGAAAAAACACTTTTTGCACTTGTGTTAGTGTTGAAAAACCACTTTTCACACTTGTGTTGGTGCAGGAAACCACTTTTGCACTTGTATTAGTGTGGAAAAACCACTTTTCGCACTTGTGTTAGTGTTGAAAAACCACTTTTTGCACTTGTGTTAGTGTTGAAAAACCACTTTTCGCACTTGTGTTGGTGCAGGAAACCACTTTTGCACTTGTATTAGTGTGGAAAAAACACTTTTTGCACTTGTGATAGTGTTGAAAAACCACTTTTCGCACTTGTGTTAGTGTTGAAAAACCACTTTTTGCACTTGTGTTAGTGTTGAAAAACCACTTTTCGCACTTGTGTTGGTGCAGGAAACCACTTTTGCACTTGTATTAGTGTGGAAAAAACACTTTTCGCACTTGTGTTAGTGTTGAAAAATCACTTTTCGCACTTGTGTTAGTGTTGGAAAACCACTTTTCGCACTTGTGTTAGTGTTGAAAAACCACTTTTCACACTTGTTTTGGTGCAGGAAACCACTTTTGCACTTGTATTAGTGTGGAAAAAACACTTTTCGCCCTTGTGTTAGTGTTGAAAAACCACTTTTCGCACTTGTGTTAGTGTTGAAAAACCACTTTTCGCACTTGTGTTGGTGCAGGAAACCACTTTTGCACTTGTATTAGTGTGGAAAAAACACTTTTTGCACTTGTGATAGTGTTGAAAAACCACTTTTCGCACGTGTGTTAGTGTTGAAAAACCACTTTTCGCACTTGTGTTGGTGCAGGAAACCACTTTTGCACTTGTATTAGTGTGGAATAACCACTTTTCGCACTTGTGTTAGTGTTGAAAAACCACTTTTCGCACTTGTGTTAGTGTTGAAAAACCACTTTTCGCACTTGTGTTAGTGTTGAAAAACCACTCTTCGCACTTGTGTTGGTGCAGGAAACCACTTTTGCACTTGTATTAGTGTGGTAAAACCACTTTTCGCACTTGTGTTAGTGTTGAAAAACCACTTTTCGCACTTGTGTTAGTGTTGAAAAACCACTTTTCGCACTTGTGTTAGTGTTGAAAAACCACTTTTCGCACTTGTGTTAGTGTTGAAAAACCACTTTTCGCACTTGTGTTCGTGTTGAAAAACCACTTTTCGCACTTGTGTTAGTGTTGAAAAACCACTTTTCGCACTTGTGTTGATGCAGGAAACCACTTTTGCACTTGTATTAGTGTGGCAAAACCACTTTTCGCACATGTGTTAGTGTTGAAAAACCACTTTTCGCACTTGTGTTAGTGTTGAAAAACCACTTTTCGCACTTGTGTTGGTGCAGGCAACCACTTTTGCACTTGTATTAGTGTGGAAAAACCACTTTTCACACTTGTGTTAGTGTTGAAAAACCACTTTTCGCACTTGTGTTAGTGTTGAAAAACCACTTTTCGCACTTGTGTTGGTGCAGGAAACCACTTTTGCACTTGTATTAGTGTGGAAAAAACACTTTTTGCACTTGTGATAATGTTGAAAAACCACTTTTCGCACTTGTGTTAGTGTTGAAAAACCACTTTTCGTACTTGTGTTAGTGTTGAAAAACCACTTTTCGCACTTGTATTAGTGTGCAAAAACCACTTTTTGCACTTGTGTTAGTGTTGAAAAACCACTTTTCGCACTTGTGTTAGTGTTGAAAAACCACTTTTCGCACTTGTGTTTGTGTTGAAAAACCACTTTTCGCACTTGTGTTGGTGCAGGAAACCACTTTTGCACTTGTATTAGTGTGGAAAAAACACTTTTCGCACTTGTGTTCGTGTTGAAAAACCACTTTTCGCACTTGTGTTGGTGCAGGAAACCACTTTTGCACTTGTATTAGTGTGGAAAAACCACTTTTCGCACTTGTGTTAGTGTTGGAAAACCACTTTTGGCACTTGTGTTAGTGTTGAAAAACCACTTTTCGCACTTGTATTAGTGTGGAAAAACCACTTTTTGCACTTGTGTTAGTGTTGAAAAACCACTTTTCGCACTTGTGTTAGTGTTGAAAAACCACTTTTCGCACTTGTGTTTGTGTTGAAAAACCACTTTTCGCACTTGTGTTGGTGCAGGAAACCACTTTTGCACTTGTATTAGTGTGGAAAAAACACTTTTCGCACTTGTGTTCGTGTTGAAAAACCACTTTTCGCACTTGTGTTGGTGCAGGAAACCACTTTTGCACTTGTATTAGTGTGGAAAAACCACTTTTCGCACTTGTGTTAGTGTTGGAAAACCACTTTTGGCACTTGTGTTAGTGTTGAAAAACCACTTTTCGCACTTGTGTTAGTGTTGAAAAACCACTTTTCGCACTTGTGTTGGTGCAGGAAACCACTTTTGCACTTGTATTAGTGTGGAAAAACCACTTTTCGCACTTGTGTTAGTGTTGGAAAACCACTTTTCGCACTTGTGTTAGTGTTGAAAAACCACTTTTCACACTTGTTTTGGTGCAGGAAACCACTTTTGCACTTGTATTAGTGTGGAAAAACCACTTTTCGCCCTTGTGTTAGTGTTGAAAAACCACTTTTCGCACTTGTGTTAGTGTTGAAAAACCACTTTTCGCACTTGTGTTGGTGCAGGAAACCACTTTTGCACTTGTATTAGTGTGGAAAAAACACTTTTTGCACTTGTGATAGTGTTGAAAAACCACTTTTCGCACGTGTGTTAGTGTTGAAAAACCACTTTTCGCACTTGTGTTGGTGCAGGAAACCACTTTTGCACTTGTATTAGTGTGGAAAAACCACTTTTCGCACTTGTGTTAGTGTTGAAAAACCACTTTTCGCACTTGTGTTAGTGTTGAAAAACCACTTTTCGCACTTGTGTTAGTGTTGAAAAACCACTTTTCGCACTTGTGTTGGTGCAGGAAACCACTTTTGCACTTGTATTAGTGTGGTAAAACCACTTTTCGCACTTGTGTTAGTGTTGAAAAACCACTTTTCGCACTTGTGTTAGTGTTGAAAAACCACTTTTCGCACTTGTGTTAGTGTTGAAAAACCACTTTTCGCACTTGTGTTAGTGTTGAAAAACCACTTTTCGCACTTGTGTTCGTGTTGAAAAACCACTTTTCGCACTTGTGTTAGTGTTGAAAAACCACTTTTCGCACTTGTGTTGATGCAGGAAACCACTTTTGCACTTGTATTAGTGTGGCAAAACCACTTTTCGCACATGTGTTAGTGTTGAAAAACCACTTTTCGCACTTGTGTTAGTGTTGAAAAACCACTTTTCGCACTTGTGTTGGTGCAGGCAACCACTTTTGCACTTGTATTAGTGTGGAAAAACCACTTTTCACACTTGTGTTAGTGTTGAAAAACCACTTTTCGCACTTGTGTTAGTGTTGAAAAACCACTTTTTGCACTTGTGTTGGTGCAGGAAACCACTTTTGCACTTGTATTAGTGTGGAAAAAACACTTTTTGCACTTGTGATAATGTTGAAAAACCACTTTTCGCACTTGTGTTAGTGTTGAAAAACCACTTTTCGTACTTGTGTTAGTGTTGAAAAACCACTTTTCGCACTTGTATTAGTGTGCAAAAACCACTTTTTGCACTTGTGTTAGTGTTGAAAAACCACTTTTCGCACTTGTGTTAGTGTTGAAAAACCACTTTTCGCACTTGTGTTGGTGCAGGAAACCACTTTTGCACTTGTATTAGTGTGGAAAAAACACTTTTCGCACTTGTGTTCGTGTTGAAAAACCACTTTTCGCACTTGTGTTGGTGCAGGAAACCACTTTTGCACTTGTATTAGTGTGGAAAAACCACTTTTCGCACTTGTGTTAGTGTTGAAAAACCACTTTTCGCACTTGTGTTAGTGTTGAAAAACCACTTTTCGCACTTGTATTAGTGTGGAAAAACCACTTTTCGCACTTGTGTTAGTGTTGAAAAACCACTTTTCGCACTTGTATTACTGTGGAAAAACCACTTTTCGCACTTGTGTTAGTGTTGAAAAACCACTTTTTGCACTTGTGTTAATGTTGAAAAACCACTTTTCGCACTTGTGTTGGTGCAGGAAACCACTTTTGCACTTGTATTAGTGTGGAAAAACCACTTTTTGCACTTGTGTTAGTGTTGAAAAACCACTTTTCGCACTTGTGTTAGTGTTGAAAAACCACTTTTCGCACGTGTGTTGGTGCAGGAAACCACTTTTGCACTTGTATTAGAGTGGAAAAAACACTTTTTGCACTTGTGATAGTGTTGAAAAACCACTTTTCTCACTTGTGTTAGTGTTGAAAAACCACTTTTCGCACTTGTGTTAGTGTTGAAAAACCACTTTTCGCACTTGTGTTGGTGCAGGAAACCACTTTTGCACTTGTATTAGTGTGGAAAAACGACTTTTCGCACTTGTGTTAGTGTTGAGAAACCACTTTTCGCACTTGTGTTAGTGTTGAAAAACCACTTTTCGCACTTGTGTTGGTGCAGGAAACCACTTTTGCACTTGTATTAGTGTGGAAAAACCACTTTTCGCACTTGTGTTGGTGTTGAAAAACCACTTTTCGCACTTGTGTTAGTGTTGAAAAACCACTTTTTGCACTTGTGTTGGTGCAGGAAACCACTTTTGCACTTGTATTAGTGTGGAAAAACCACTTTTTGCACTTGTGTTAGTGTTGAAAAACCACTTTTCGCACTTGTGTTAGTGTTGAAAAACCACTTTTCGCACTTGTGTTGGTGCAGGAAACCACTTTTGCACTTGTATTAGTGTGGAAAAAACACTTTTTGCACTTGTGATAGTGTTGAAAAACCACTTTTCGCACTTGTGTTAGTGTTGAAAAACCACTTTTCGCACTTGTGTTGGTGCAGGAAACCACTTTTGCACTTGTATTAGTGTGGAAAAAACACTTTTCACACTTGTGTTTGTGTTGAAAAACCACTTTTCGCACTTGTGTTAGTGTTGAAAAACCACTTTTCGCACTTGTGTTGGTGCAGGAAACCACTTTTGCACTTGTATTAGAGTGGAAAAAACACTTTTTGCACTTGTGATAGTGTTGAAAAACCACTTTTCTCACTTGTGTTAGTGTTGAAAAACCACTTTTCGCACTTGTGTTAGTGTGGAAAAAACACTTTTCGCACTTGTGTTCGTGTTGAAAAACCACTTTTCGCACTTGTGTTGGTGCAGGAAACCACTTTTGCACTTGTATTAGTGTGGAAAAACCACTTTTCGCACTTGTGTTAGTGTTGAAAAACCACTTTTCGCACTTGTGTTAGTGTTGAAAAACCACTTTTCGCACTTGTGTTAGTGTTGAAAAACCACTTTTCGCACTTGTATTAGTGTGGAAAAAACACTTTTCGCACTTGTGTTAGTGTTGAAAAACCACTTTTCGCACTTGTGTTCGTGTTGAAAAACCACTTTTCGCACTTGTGTTTGTGCAGGAAACCAGTTTTGCACTTGTATTACTGTGGAAAAACCACTTTTCGCACTTGTGTTAGTGTTGAAAAACCACTTTTTGCACTTGTGTTAATGTTGAAAAACCACTTTTCGCACTTGTGTTGGTGCAGGAAACCACTTTTGCACTTGTATTAGTGTGGAAAAACCACTTTTTGCACTTGTGTTAGTGTTGAAAAACCACTTTTCGCACTTGTGTTAGTGTTGAAAAACCACTTTTCGCACGTGTGTTGGTGCAGGAAACCACTTTTGCACTTGTATTAGAGTGAAAAAAACACTTTTTGCACTTGTGATAGTGTTGAAAAACCACTTTTCTCACTTGTGTTAGTGTTGAAAAACCACTTTTCGCACTAGTGTTAGTGTTGAAAAACCACTTTTCGCACTTGTGTTGGTGCAGGAAACCACTTTTGCACTTGTATTAGTGTGGAAAAAACACTTTTCACACTTGTGTTTGTGTTGAAAAACCACTTTTCGCACTTGTGTTAGTGTTGAAAAACCACTTTTCGCACTTGTGTTGGTGCAGGAAACCACTTTTGCACTTGTATTAGAGTGGAAAAAACACTTTTTGCACTTGTGATAGTGTTGAAAAACCACTTTTCTCACTTGTGTTAGTGTTGAAAAACCACTTTTCGCACTTGTGTTAGTGTGGAAAAAACACTTTTCGCACTTGTGTTCGTGTTGAAAAACCACTTTTCGCACTTGTGTTGGTGCAGGAAACCACTTTTGCACTTGTATTAGTGTGGAAAAACCACTTTTCGCACTTGTGTTAGTGTTGAAAAACCACTTTTCGCACTTGTGTTAGTGTTGAAAAACCACTTTTCGCACTTGTGTTAGTGTTGAAAAACCACTTTTCGCACTTGTATTAGTGTGGAAAAAACACTTTTCGCACTTGTGTTAGTGTTGAAAAACCACTTTTCGCACTTGTGTTCGTGTTGAAAAACCACTTTTCGCACTTGTGTTTGTGCAGGAAACCAGTTTTGCACTTGTATTACTGTGGAAAAACCACTTTTCGCACTTGTGTTAGTGTTGAAAAACCACTTTTTGCACTTGTGTTAATGTTGAAAAACCACTTTTCGCACTTGTGTTGGTGCAGGAAACCACTTTTGCACTTGTATTAGTGTGGAAAAACCACTTTTTGCACTTGTGTTAGTGTTGAAAAACCACTTTTCGCACTTGTGTTAGTGTTGAAAAACCACTTTTCGCACGTGTGTTGGTGCAGGAAACCACTTTTGCACTTGTATTAGAGTGAAAAAAACACTTTTTGCACTTGTGATAGTGTTGAAAAACCACTTTTCTCACTTGTGTTAGTGTTGAAAAACCACTTTTCGCACTAGTGTTAGTGTTGAAAAACCACTTTTCGCACTTGTGTTGGTGCAGGAAACCACTTTTGCACATGTATTAGTGTGGAAAAACCACTTTTCGCACTTGTGTTCGTGTTGAGAAACCACTTTTCGCACTTGTGTTAGTGTTGAAAAACCACTTTTCGCACTTGTGTTGGTGCAGGAAACCACTTTTGCACTTGTATTAGTGTGGAAAAACCACTTTTCGCACTTGTGTTGGTGTTGAAAAACCACTTTTCGCACTTGTGTTAGTGTTGAAAAACCACTTTTTGCACTTGTGTTGGTGCAGGAAACCACTTTTGCACTTGTATTAGTGTGGAAAAACCACTTTTTGCACTTGTGTTAGTGTTGAAAAACCACTTTTCGCACTTGTGTTAGTGTTGAAAAACCACTTTTCGCACTTGTGTTGGTGCAGGAAACCACTTTTGCACTTGTAGTAGTGTGGAAAAAACACTTTTTGCACTTGTGATAGTGTTGAAAAACCACTTTTCGCACTTGTGTTAGTGTTGAAAAACCACTTTTCGCACTTGTGTTGGTGCAGGAAACCACTTTTGCACTTGTATTAGTGTGGAAAAACCACTTTTCGCAATTGTGTTAGTGTTGAAAAACCACTTTTCGCACTTGTGTTAGTGTTGAAAAACCACTTTTCGCACTTGTGTTGGTGCAGGAAACCACTTTTGCACTTGTATTAGTGTGGAAAAAACACTTTTCACACTTGTGTTTGTGTTGAAAAACCACTTTTCGCACTTGTGATAGTGTTGAAAAACCACTTTTCGCACTTGTGTTGGTGCAGGAAACCACTTTTGCACTTGTATTAGAGTGGAAAAAACACTTTTTGCACTTGTGATAGTGTTGAAAAACCACTTTTCTCACTTGTGTTAGTGTTGAAAAACCACTTTTCGCACTTGTGTTAGTGTTGAAAAACCACTTTTTGCACTTGTGTTAGTGTTGAAAAACCACTTTTCGCACTTGTGTTGGTGCAGGAAACCACTTTTGCACTTGTATTAGTGTGGAAAAAACACTTTTTGCACTTGTGTTAGTGTTGAAAAACCACTTTTCGCACTTGTATTAGTGTTGAAAAACCACTTTTCGCACTTGTGTTGGTGCAGGAAACCACTTTTGCACTTGTATTAGTGTGGAAAAAACACTTTTCGCACTTGTGTTAGTGTTGAAAAACCACTTTTCGCACTTGTGTTGGTGCAGGAAACCACTTTTGCACTTGTATTAGTGTGGAAAAAACACTTTTTGCACTTGTGTTAGTGTTGAAAAACCACTTTTCGCACTTGTGTTAGTGTTGAAAAACCACTTTTCGCACTTGTGTTGGTGCAGGAAACCACTTTTGCACTTGTATTAGTGTGGAAAAAACACTTTTCACACTTGTGTTTGTGTTGAAAAACCACTTTTCGCACTTGTGTTAGTGTTGAAAAACCACTTTTCGCACTTGTGTTGGTGCAGGAAACCACTTTTGCACTTGTATTAGAGTGGAAAAAACACTTTTTGCACTTGTGATAGTGTTGAAAAACCACTTTTCTCACTTGTGTTAGTGTTGAAAAACCACTTTTCGCACTTGTGTTAGTGTGGAAAAAACACTTTTCGCACTTGTGTTCGTGTTGAAAAACCACTTTTCGCACTTGTGTTGGTGCAGGAAACCACTTTTGCACTTGTATTAGTGTGGAAAAACCACTTTTCGCACTTGTGTTAGTGTTGAAAAACCACTTTTCGCACTTGTGTTAGTGTTGAAAAACCACTTTTCGCACTTGTGTTAGTGTTGAAAAACCACTTTTCGCACTTGTATTAGTGTGGAAAAAACACTTTTCGCACTTGTGTTAGTGTTGAAAAACCACTTTTCGCACTTGTGTTCGTGTTGAAAAACCACTTTTCGCACTTGTGTTTGTGCAGGAAACCAGTTTTGCACTTGTATTACTGTGGAAAAACCACTTTTCGCACTTGTGTTAGTGTTGAAAAACCACTTTTTGCACTTGTGTTAATGTTGAAAAACCACTTTTCGCACTTGTGTTGGTGCAGGAAACCACTTTTGCACTTGTATTAGTGTGGAAAAACCACTTTTTGCACTTGTGTTAGTGTTGAAAAACCACTTTTCGCACTTGTGTTAGTGTTGAAAAACCACTTTTCGCACGTGTGTTGGTGCAGGAAACCACTTTTGCACTTGTATTAGAGTGAAAAAAACACTTTTTGCACTTGTGATAGTGTTGAAAAACCACTTTTCTCACTTGTGTTAGTGTTGAAAAACCACTTTTCGCACTTGTGTTAGTGTTGAAAAACCACTTTTCGCACTTGTGTTGGTGCAGGAAACCACTTTTGCACATGTATTAGTGTGGAAAAACCACTTTTCGCACTTGTGTTCGTGTTGAGAAACCACTTTTCGCACTTGTGTTAGTGTTGAAAAACCACTTTTCGCACTTGTGTTGGTGCAGGAAACCACTTTTGCACTTGTATTAGTGTGGAAAAACCACTTTTCGCACTTGTGTTGGTGTTGAAAAACCACTTTTCGCACTTGTGTTAGTGTTGAAAAACCACTTTTTGCACTTGTGTTGGTGCAGGAAACCACTTTTGCACTTGTATTAGTGTGGAAAAACCACTTTTTGCACTTGTGTTAGTGTTGAAAAACCACTTTTCGCACTTGTGTTAGTGTTGAAAAACCACTTTTCGCACTTGTGTTGGTGCAGGAAACCACTTTTGCACTTGTAGTAGTGTGGAAAAAACACTTTTTGCACTTGTGATAGTGTTGAAAAACCACTTTTCGCACTTGTGTTAGTGTTGAAAAACCACTTTTCGCACTTGTGTTGGTGCAGGAAACCACTTTTGCACTTGTATTAGTGTGGAAAAACCACTTTTCGCAATTGTGTTAGTGTTGAAAAACCACTTTTCGCACTTGTGTTAGTGTTGAAAAACCACTTTTCGCACTTGTGTTGGTGCAGGAAACCACTTTTGCACTTGTATTAGTGTGGAAAAAACACTTTTCACACTTGTGTTTGTGTTGAAAAACCACTTTTCGCACTTGTGATAGTGTTGAAAAACCACTTTTCGCACTTGTGTTGGTGCAGGAAACCACTTTTGCACTTGTATTAGAGTGGAAAAAACACTTTTTGCACTTGTGATAGTGTTGAAAAACCACTTTTCTCACTTGTGTTAGTGTTGAAAAACCACTTTTCGCACTTGTGTTAGTGTTGAAAAACCACTTTTTGCACTTGTGTTAGTGTTGAAAAACCACTTTTCGCACTTGTGTTGGTGCAGGAAACCACTTTTGCACTTGTATTAGTGTGGAAAAAACACTTTTTGCACTTGTGTTAGTGTTGAAAAACCACTTTTCGCACTTGTATTAGTGTTGAAAAACACTTTTCGCACTTGTGTTGGTGCAGGAAACCACTTTTGCACTTGTATTAGTGTGGAAAAAACACTTTTCGCACTTGTGTTAGTGTTGAAAAACCACTTTTCGCACTTGTGTTGGTGCAGGAAACCACTTTTGCACTTGTATTAGTGTGGAAAAACCACTTTTTGCACTTGTGTTAGTGTTGAAAAACCACTTTTCGCACTTGTGTTAGTGTTGAAAAACCACTTTTCGCACTTGTGTTGGTGCAGGAAACCACTTTTGCACTTGTATTAGTGTGGAAAAAACACTTTTTGCACTTGTGATAGTGTTGAAAAACCACTTTTCGCACTTGTGTTAGTGTTGAAAAACCACTTTTCGCACTTGTGTTGGTGCAGGAAACCACTTATGCACTTGTATTAGTGTGGAAAAAAACACTTTTCACACTTGTGTTTGTGTTGAAAAACCACTTTTCGCACTTGTGTTAGTGTTGAAAAACCACTTTTCGCACTTGTGTTGGTGCAGGAAACCACTTTTGCACTTGTATTAGAGTGGAAAAAACACTTTTTGCACTTGTGATAGTGTTGAAAAACCACTTTTCTCACTTGTGTTAGTGTTGAAAAACCACTTTTCGCACTTGTGTTAGTGTGGAAAAAACACTTTTCGCACTTGTGTTCGTGTTGAAAAACCACTTTTCGCACTTGTGTTGGTGCAGGAAACCACTTTTGCACTTGTATTAGTGTGGAAAAACCACTTTTCGCACTTGAGTTAGTGTTGAAAAACCACTTTTCGCACTTGTGTTAGTGTTGAAAAACCACTTTTCGCACTTGTGTTAGTGTTGAAAAACCACTTTTCGCACTTGTATTAGTGTGGAAAAAACACTTTTCGCACTTGTGTTAGTGTTGAAAAACCACTTTTCGCACTTGTGTTCGTGTTGAAAAACCACTTTTCGCACTTGTGTTTGTGCAGGAAACCAGTTTTGCACTTGTATTACTGTGGAAAAACCACTTTTCGCACTTGTGTTAGTGTTGAAAAACCACTTTTTGCACTTGTGTTAATGTTGAAAAACCACTTTTCGCACATGTGTTGGTGCAGGAAACCACTTTTGCACTTGTATTAGTGTGGAAAAACCACTTTTTGCACTTGTGTTAGTGTTGAAAAACCACTTTTCGCACTTGTGTTAGTGTTGAAAAACCACTTTTCGCACGTATGTTGGTGCAGGAAACCACTTTTGCACTTGTATTAGAGTGAAAAAAACACTTTTTGCACTTGTGATAGTGTTGAAAAACCACTTTTCTCACTTGTGTTAGTGTTGAAAAACCACTTTTCGCACTTGTGTTAGTGTTGAAAAACCACTTTTCGCACTTGTGTTGGTGCAGGAAACCACTTTTGCACTTGTATTAGTGTGGAAAAACCACTTTTCGCACTTGTGTTCGTGTTGAGAAACCACTTTTCGCACTTGTGTTAGTGTTGAAAAACCACTTTTCGCACTTGTGTTGGTGCAGGAAACCACTTTTGCACTTGTATTAGTGTGGAAAAACCACTTTTCGCACTTGTGTTGGTGTTGAAAAACCACTTTTCGCACTTGTGTTAGTGTTGAAAAACCACTTTTTGCACTTGTGTTGGTGCAGGAAACCACTTTTGCACTTGTATTAGTGTGGAAAAACCACTTTTTGCACTTGTGTTAGTGTTGAAAAACCACTTTTCGCACTTGTGTTAGTGTTGAAAAACCACTTTTCGCACTTGTGTTGGTGCAGGAAACCTCTTTTGCACTTGTATTAGTGTGGAAAAAACACTTTTTGCACTTGTGATAGTGTTGAAAAACCACTTTTCGCACTTGTGTTAGTGTTGAAAAACCACTTTTCGCACTTGTGTTGGTGCAGGAAACCACTTTTGCACTTGTATTAGTGTGGAAAAACCACTTTTCGCAATTGTGTTAGTGTTGAAAAACCACTTTTCGCACTTGTGTTAGTGTTGAAAAACCACTTTTCGCACTTGTGTTGGTGCAGGAAACCACTTTTGCACTTGTATTAGTGTGGAAAAAACACTTTTCACACTTGTGTTTGTGTTGAAAAACCACTTTTCGCACTTGTGATAGTGTTGAAAAACCACTTTTCGCACTTGTGTTGGTGCAGGAAACCACTTTTGCACTTGTATTAGAGTGGAAAAAACACTTTTTGCACTTGTGATAGTGTTGAAAAACCACTTTTCTCACTTGTGTTAGTGTTGAAAAACCACTTTTCGCACTTGTGTTAGTGTTGAAAAACCACTTTTTGCACTTGTGTTAGTGTTGAAAAACCACTTTTTGCACTTGTGTTGGTGCAGGAAACCACTTTTGCACTTGTATTAGTGTGGAAAAAACACTTTTTGCACTTGTGTTAGTGTTGAAAAACCACTTTTCGCACTTGTATTAGTGTTGAAAAACCACTTTTCGCACTTGTGTTGGTGCAGGAAACCACTTTTGCACTTGTATTAGTGTGGAAAAAACACTTTTCGCACTTGTGTTAGTGTTGAAAAACCACTTTTCGCACTTGTGTTAGTGTTGAAAAACCACTTTTCACACTTGTGTTGGTGCAGGAAACCACTTTTGCACTTGTATTAGTGTGGAAAAACCACTTTTCGCACTTGTGTTAGTGTTGAAAAACCACTTTCCGCACTTGTGTTAGTGTTGAAAAACCACTTTTCACACTTGTGTTGGTGCAGTAAACCACTTTTGCACTTGTATTAGTGTGGAAAAACCACTTTTCGCACTTGTGTTAGTGTTGAAAAACCACTTTTTGCACTTATGTTAGTGTTGAAAAACCACTTTTCGCACTTGTGTTGGTGCAGGAAACCACTTTTGCACTTGTATTAGTGTGGAAAAAACACTTTTTGCACTTGTGATAGTGTTGAAAAACCACTTTTCACACTTGTGTTAGTGTTGAAAAACCACTTTTCGCACTTGTGTTAGTGTTGAAAAACCACTTTTCGCACTTGTGTTGGTGCAGGAAACCACTTTTGCACTTGTATTAGTGTGGAAAAAACACTTTTCGCACTTGTGTTAGTGTTGAAAAACCACTTTTCGCACTTGTGTTAGTGTTGGAAAACCACTTTTCGCACTTGTGTTAGTGTTGAAAAACCACTTTTCGCACTTGTGTTGGTGCAGGAAACCACTTTTGCACTTGTATTAGTGTGGAAAAACCACTTTTCGCACTTGTGTTAGTGTTGAAAAACCACTTTTCGCACTTGTGTTAGTGTTGAAAAACCACTTTTCGCACTTGTGTTGGTGCAGGAAACCACTTTTGCACTTGTATTAGTGTGGAAAAAACACTTTTTGCACTTGTGATAGTGTTGAAAAACCACTTTTCACACGTGTGTTAGTGTTGAAAAACCACTTTTCGCACTTGTGTTGGTGCAGGAAACCACTTTTGCACTTGTATTAGTGTGGAAAAACCACTTTTTGCACTTGTGTTAGTGTTGAAAAACCACTTTTCGCACTTGTGTTAGTGTTGAAAAACCACTTTTCGCACGTATGTTGGTGCAGGAAACCACTTTTGCACTTGTATTAGAGTGAAAAAAACACTTTTTGCACTTGTGATAGTGTTGAAAAACCACTTTTCTCACTTGTGTTAGTGTTGAAAAACCACTTTTCGCACTTGTGTTAGTGTTGAAAAACCACTTTTCGCACTTGTGTTGGTGCAGGAAACCACTTTTGCACTTGTATTAGTGTGGAAAAACCACTTTTCGCACTTGTGTTCGCGTTGAGAAACCACTTTTCGCACTTGTGTTAGTGTTGAAAAACCACTTTTCGCACTTGTGTTGGTGCAGGAAACCACTTTTGCACTTGTATTAGTGTGGAAAAACCACTTTTCGCACTTGTGTTGGTGTTGAAAAACCACTTTTCGCACTTCTGTTAGTGTTGAAAAACCACTTTTTGCACTTGTGTTGGTGCAGGAAACCACTTTTGCACTTGTATTAGTGTGGAAAAACCACTTTTTGCACTTGTGTTAGTGTTGAAAAACCACTTTTTGCACTTGTGTTAGTGTTGAAAAACCACTTTTCGCACTTGTGTTGGTGCAGGAAAGCTCTTTTGCACTTGTATTAGTGTGGAAAAAACACTTTTTTGCACTTGTGATAGTGTTGAAAAACCACTTTTCGCACTTGTGTTAGTGTTGAAAAACCACTTTTCGCACTTGTGTTGGTGCAGGAAACCACTTTTGCACTTGTATTAGTGTGGAAAAACCACTTTTCGCAATTGTGTTAGTGTTGAAAAACCACTTTTCGCACTTGTGTTAGTGTTGAAAAACCACTTTTCGCACTTGTGTTGGTGCAGGAAACCACTTTTGCACTTGTATTAGTGTGGAAAAAACACTTTTCACACTTGTGTTTGTGTTGAAAAACCACTTTTCGCACTTGTGATAGTGTTGAAAAACCACTTTTCGCACTTGTGTTGGTGCAGGAAACCACTTTTGCACTTGTATTAGAGTGGAAAAAACACTTTTTGCACTTGTGATAGTGTTGAAAAACCACTTTTCTCACTTGTGTTAGTGTTGAAAAACCACTTTTCGCACTTGTGTTAGTGTTGAAAAACCACTTTTTGCACTTGTGTTAGTGTTGAAAAACCACTTTTTGCACTTGTGTTGGTGCAGGAAACCACTTTTGCACTTGTATTAGTGTGGAAAAAACACTTTTTGCACTTGTGTTAGTGTTGAAAAACCACTTTTCGCACTTGTATTAGTGTTGAAAAACCACTTTTCGCACTTGTGTTGGTGCAGGAAACCACTTTTGCACTTGTATTAGTGTGGAAAAAACACTTTTCGCACTTGTGTTAGTGTTGAAAAACCACTTTTCGCACTTGTGTTAGTGTTGAAAAACCACTTTTCACACTTGTGTTGGTGCAGGAAACCACTTTTGCACTTGTATTAGTGTGGAAAAACCACTTTTCGCACTTGTGTTAGTGTTGAAAAACCACTTTCCGCACTTGTGTTAGTGTTGAAAAACCACTTTTCACACTTGTGTTGGTGCAGTAAACCACTTTTGCACTTGTATTAGTGTGGAAAAACCACTTTTCGCACTTGTGTTAGTGTTGAAAAACCACTTTTTGCACTTATGTTAGTGTTGAAAAACCACTTTTCGCACTTGTGTTGGTGCAGGAAACCACTTTTGCACTTGTATTAGTGTGGAAAAAACACTTTTTGCACTTGTGATAGTGTTGAAAAACCACTTTTCACACTTGTGTTAGTGTTGAAAAACCACTTTTCGCACTTGTGTTAGTGTTGAAAAACCACTTTTCGCACTTGTGTTGGTGCAGGAAACCACTTTTGCACTTGTATTAGTGTGGAAAAAACACTTTTCGCACTTGTGTTAGTGTTGAAAAACCACTTTTCGCACTTGTGTTAGTGTTGGAAAACCACTTTTCGCACTTGTGTTAGTGTTGAAAAACCACTTTTCGCACTTGTGTTGGTGCAGGAAACCACTTTTGCACTTGTATTAGTGTGGAAAAACCACTTTTCGCACTTGTGTTAGTGTTGAAAAACCACTTTTCGCACTTGTGTTAGTGTTGAAAAACCACTTTTCGCACTTGTGTTTGTGCAGGAAACCACTTTTGCACTTGTATTAGTGTGGAAAAAACACTTTTTGCACTTGTGATAGTGTTGAAAAACCACTTTTCACACGTGTGTTAGTGTTGAAAAACCACTTTTCGCACTTGTGTTGGTGCAGGAAACCACTTTTGCACTTGTATTAGTGTGGAATAACCACTTTTCGCACTTGTGTTAGTGTTGAAAAACCACTTTTCGCACTTGTGTTAGTGTTGAAAAACCACTTTTCGCACTTGTGTTGGTGCAGGAAACCACTTTTGCACTTGTATTAGTGTGGAAAAACCACTTTTCGCACTTGTGTTAGTGTTGAAAAACCACTTTTCGCACTTGTGTTAGTGTTGAAAAACCACTTTTCGCACTTGTGTTAGTGTTGAAAAACCACTTTTCGCACTTGTGTTAGTGTTGAAAAACCACTTTTTGCACTTGTGATAGTGTTGAAAAACCACTTTTCGCACTTGTGTTAGTGTTGAAAAACCACTTTTCGCACTTGTGTTGGTGCAGGAAACCACTTTTGCACTTGTATTAGTGTGGAAAAACCACTTTTCGCAATTGTGTTAGTGTTGAAAAACCACTTTTCGCACTTGTGTTAGTGTTGAAAAACCACTTTTCGCACTTGTGTTGGTGCAGGAAACCACTTTTGCACTTGTATTAGTGTGGAAAAAACACTTTTCACACTTGTGTTTGTGTTGAAAAACCACTTTTCGCACTTGTGTTAGTGTTGAAAAACCACTTTTCGCACTTGTGTTGGTGCAGGAAACCACTTTTGCACTTGTATTAGAGTGGAAAAAACACTTTTTGCACTTGTGATAGTGTTGAAAAACCACTTTTCTCACTTGTGTTAGTGTTGAAAAACCACTTTTCGCACTTGTGTTAGTGTTGAAAAACCACTTTTTGCACTTGTGTTAGTGTTGAAAAACCACTTTTCGCACGTGTGTTAGTGTTGAAAAACCACTTTTCGCACTTGTGTTAGTGTTGAAAAACCACTTTTCGCACTTGTGTTAGTGTTGAAAAACCACTTTTTGCACTTGTGATAGTGTTGAAAAACCACTTTTCGCACGTGTGTTAGTGTTGAAAAACCACTTTTCGCACTTGTGTTGGTGCAGGAAACCACTTTTGCACTTGTATTAGTGTGGAATAACCACTTTTCGCACTTGTGTTAGTGTTGAAAAACCACTTTTCGCACTTGTGTTAGTGTTGAAAAACCACTTTTTGCACTTGTGTTAGTGTTGAAAAACCACTTTTCGCACTTGTGTTGGTGCAGGACACCACTTTTGCACTTGTATTAGTGTGGAAAAACCACTTTTCGCACTTGTGTTAGTGTTGAAAAACCACTTTTCGCACTTGTGTTAGTGTTGAAAAACCACTTTTCGCACTTGTGTTAGTGTTGAAAAACCACTTTTCGCACTTGTGTTAGTGTTGAAAAACCACTTTTCGCACTTGTGTTCGTGTTGAAAAACCACTTTTCGCACTTGTGTTAGTGTTGAAAAACCACTTTTCGCACTTGTGTTGATGCAGGAAACCACTTTTGCACTTGTATTAGTGTGGCAAAACCACTTTTCGCACATGTGTTAGTGTTGAAAAACCACTTTTCGCACTTGTGTTAGTGTTGAAAAACCACTTTTCGCACTTGTGTTGGTGCAGGCAACCACTTTTGCACTTGTATTAGTGTGGAAAAACCACTTTTCACACTTGTGTTAGTGTTGAAAAACCACTTTTCGCACTTGTGTTAGTGTTGAAAAACCACTTTTCGCACTTGTGTTGGTGCAGGAAACCACTTTTGCACTTGTATTAGTGTGGAAAAAACACTTTTTGCACTTGTGATAATGTTGAAAAACCACTTTTCGCACTTGTGTTAGTGTTGAAAAACCACTTTTCGTACTTGTGTTAGTGTTGAAAAACCACTTTTCGCACTTGTATTAGTGTGCAAAAACCACTTTTTGCACTTGTGTTAGTGTTGAAAAACCACTTTTCGCACTTGTGTTAGTGTTGAAAAACCACTTTTCGCACTTGTGTTTGTGTTGAAAAACCACTTTTCGCACTTGTGTTGGTGCAGGAAACCACTTTTGCACTTGTATTAGTGTGGAAAAAACACTTTTCGCACTTGTGTTCGTGTTGAAAAACCACTTTTCGCACTTGTGTTGGTGCAGGAAACCACTTTTGCACTTGTATTAGTGTGGAAAAACCACTTTTCGCACTTGTGTTAGTGTTGAAAAACCACTTTTCGCACTTGTGTTAGTGTTGAAAAACCACTTTTCGCACTTGTATTAGTGTGGAAAAAACACTTTTCGCACTTGTGTTAGTGTTGAAAAACCACTTTTCGCACTTGTGTTCGTGTTGAAAAACCACTTTTGCACTTGTATTAGAGTGGAAAAAACACTTTTTGCACTTGTGATAGTGTTGAAAAACCACTTTTCTCACTTGTGTTAGTGTTGAAAAACCACTTTTCGCACTTGTGTTAGTGTTGAAAAACCACTTTTCGCACTTGTGTTGGTGCAGGAAACCACTTTTGCACTTGTATTAGTGTGGAAAAACCACTTTTCGCACTTGTGTTAGTGTTGAGAAACCACTTTTCGCACTTGTGTTAGTGTTGAAAAACCACTTTTCGCACTTGTGTTGGTGCAGGAAACCACTTTTGCACTTGTATTAGTGTGGAAAAACCACTTTTCGCACTTGTGTTGGTGTTGAAAAACCACTTTTCGCACTTGTGTTAGTGTTGAAAAACCACTTTTTGCACTTGTGTTGGTGCAGGAAACCACTTTTGCACTTGTATTAGTGTGGAAAAACCACTTTTTGCACTTGTGTTAGTGTTGAAAAACCACTTTTCGCACTTGTGTTAGTGTTGAAAAACCACTTTTCGCACTTGTGTTGGTGCAGGAAACCACTTTTGCACTTGTATTAGTGTGGAAAAAACACTTTTTGCACTTGTGATAGTGTTGAAAAACCACTTTTCGCACTTGTGTTAGTGTTGAAAAACCACTTTTCGCACTTGTGTTGGTGCAGGAAACCACTTTTGCACTTGTATTAGTGTGGAAAAAACACTTTTCACACTTGTGTTTGTGTTGAAAAACCACATTTCGCACTTGTGTTAGTGTTGAAAAACCACTTTTCGCACTTGTGTTGGTGCAGGAAACCACTTTTGCACTTGTATTAGTGTGGCAAAACCACTTTTCGCACATGTGTTAGTGTTGAAAAACCACTTTTCGCACTTGTGTTAGTGTTGAAAAACCACTTTTCGCACTTGTGTTGGTGCAGGCAACCACTTTTGCACTTGTATTAGTGTGGAAAAACCACTTTTCACACTTGTGTTAGTGTTGAAAAACCACTTTTCGCACTTGTGTTAGTGTTGAAAAACCACTTTTCGCACTTGTGTTGGTGCAGGAAACCACTTTTGCACTTGTATTAGTGTGGAAAAAACACTTTTTGCACTTGTGATAATGTTGAAAAACCACTTTTCGCACTTGTGTTAGTGTTGAAAAACCACTTTTCGTACTTGTGTTAGTGTTGAAAAACCACTTTTCGCACTTGTATTAGTGTGCAAAAACCACTTTTTGCACTTGTGTTAGTGTTGAAAAACCACTTTTCGCACTTGTGTTAGTGTTGAAAAACCACTTTTCGCACTTGTGTTTGTGTTGAAAAACCACTTTTCGCACTTGTGTTGATGCAGGAAACCACTTTTGCACTTGTATTAGTGTGGAAAAAACACTTTTCGCACTTGTGTTCGTGTTGAAAAACCACTTTTCGCACTTGTGTTGGTGCAGGAAACCACTTTTGCACTTGTATTAGTGTGGAAAAAACCACTTTTCGCACTTGTGTTAGTGTTGAAAAACCACTTTTCGCACTTGTGTTAGTGTTGAAAAACCACTTTTCGCACTTGTATTAGTGTGGAAAAAACA
This sequence comes from Myxine glutinosa, assembly GCF_964187855.1. Lineage (NCBI taxonomy): Eukaryota > Metazoa > Chordata > Myxini > Myxiniformes > Myxinidae > Myxine > Myxine glutinosa. The sequence goes on along the minus strand of NW_027618513.1, from coordinate 42,556 downwards.
CTTTTCGCACTTGTGTTAGTGTTGAAAAACCACTTTTCGCACTTGTGTTCGTGTTGAAAAACCACTTTTCGCATTTGTGTTTGTGCAGGAAACCAGTTTTGCACTTGTATTACTGTGGAAAAACCACTTTTCGCACTTGTGTTAGTGTTGAAAAACCACTTTTTGCACTTGTGTTAATGTTGAAAAACCACTTTTCGCACTTGTGTTGGTGCAGGAAACCACTTTTGCACTTGTATTAGTGTGGAAAAACCACTTTTTGCACTTGTGTTAGTGTTGAAAAACCACTTTTCGCACTTGTGTTAGTGTTGAAAAACCACTTTTCGCACGTGTGTTGGTGCAGGAAACCACTTTTGCACTTGTATTAGAGTGGAAAAAACACTTTTTGCACTTGTGATAGTGTTGAAAAACCACTTTTCTCACTTGTGTTAGTGTTGAAAAACCACTTTTCGCACTTGTGTTAGTGTTGAAAAACCACTTTTCGCACTTGTGTTGGTGCAGGAAACCACTTTTGCACTTGTATTAGTGTGGAAAAACCACTTTTCGCACTTGTGTTAGTGTTGAGAAACCACTTTTCGCACTTGTGTTAGTGTTGAAAAACCACTTTTCGCACTTGTGTTGGTGCAGGAAACCACTTTTGCACTTGTATTAGTGTGGAAAAACCACTTTTCGCACTTGTGTTGGTGTTGAAAAACCACTTTTCGCACTTGTGTTAGTGTTGAAAAACCACTTTTTGCACTTGTGTTGGTGCAGGAAACCACTTTTGCACTTGTATTAGTGTGGAAAAACCACTTTTTGCACTTGTGTTAGTGTTGAAAAACCACTTTTCGCACTTGTGTTAGTGTTGAAAAACCACTTTTCGCACTTGTGTTGGTGCAGGAAACCACTTTTGCACTTGTATTAGTGTGGAAAAAACACTTTTTGCACTTGTGATAGTGTTGAAAAACCACTTTTCGCACTTGTGTTAGTGTTGAAAAACCACTTTTCGCACTTGTGTTGGTGCAGGAAACCACTTTTGCACTTGTATTAGTGTGGAAAAAACACTTTTCACACTTGTGTTTGTGTTGAAAAACCACATTTCGCACTTGTGTTAGTGTTGAAAAACCACTTTTCGCACTTGTGTTGGTGCAGGAAACCACTTTTGCACTTGTATTAGTGTGGAAAAACCACTTTTTGCACTTGTATTAGTGTTGAAAAACCACTTTTCGCACTTGTGTTAGTGTTGAAAAACCACTTTTCGCACGTATGTTGGTGCAGGAAACCACTTTTGCACTTGTATTAGAGTGAAAAAACACTTTTTGCACTTGTGATAGTGTTGAAAAACCACTTTTCTCACTTGTGTTAGTGTTGAAAAACCACTTTTCGCACTTGTGTTAGTGTTGAAAAACCACTTTTCGCACTTGTGTTGGTGCAGGAAACCACTTTTGCACTTGTATTAGTGTGGAAAAACCACTTTTCGCACTTGTGTTCGCGTTGAGAAACCACTTTTCGCACTTGTGTTAGTGTTGAAAAACCACTTTTCGCACTTGTGTTGGTGCAGGAAACCACTTTTGCACTTGTATTAGTGTGGAAAAACCACTTTTCGCACTTGTGTTGGTGTTGAAAAACCACTTTTCGCACTTCTGTTAGTGTTGAAAAACCACTTTTTGCACTTGTGTTGGTGCAGGAAACCACTTTTGCACTTGTATTAGTGTGGAAAAACCACTTTTTGCACTTGTGTTAGTGTTGAAAAACCACTTTTTGCACTTGTGTTAGTGTTGAAAAACCACTTTTCGCACTTGTGTTGGTGCAGGAAACCTCTTTTGCACTTGTATTAGTGTGGAAAAAACACTTTTTTGCACTTGTGATAGTGTTGAAAAACCACTTTTCGCACTTGTGTTAGTGTTGAAAAACCACTTTTCGCACTTGTGTTGGTGCAGGAAACCACTTTTGCACTTGTATTAGTGTGGAAAAACCACTTTTCGCAATTGTGTTAGTGTTGAAAAACCACTTTTCGCACTTGTGTTAGTGTTGAAAAACCACTTTTCGCACTTGTGTTGGTGCAGGAAACCACTTTTGCACTTGTATTAGTGTGGAAAAAACACTTTTCACACTTGTGTTTGTGTTGAAAAACCACTTTTCGCACTTGTGATAGTGTTGAAAAACCACTTTTCGCTCTTGTGTTGGTGCAGGAAACCACTTTTGCACTTGTATTAGAGTGGAAAAAACACTTTTTGCACTTGTGATAGTGTTGAAAAACCACTTTTCTCACTTGTGTTAGTGTTGAAAAACCACTTTTCGCACTTGTGTTAGTGTTGAAAAACCACTTTTTGCACTTGTGTTAGTGTTGAAAAACCACTTTTTGCACTTGTGTTGGTGCAGGAAACCACTTTTGCACTTGTATTAGTGTGGAAAAAACACTTTTTGCACTTGTGTTAGTGTTGAAAAACCACTTTCGCACTTGTATTAGTGTTGAAAAACCACTTTTCGCACTTGTGTTGGTGCAGGAAACCACTTTTGCACTTGTATTAGTGTGGAAAAAACACTTTTCGCACTTGTGTTAGTGTTGAAAAACCACTTTTCGCACTTGTGTTAGTGTTGAAAAACCACTTTTCACACTTGTGTTGGTGCAGGAAACCACTTTTGCACTTGTATTAGTGTGGAAAAACCACTTTTCGCACTTGTGTTAGTGTTGAAAAACCACTTTCCGCACTTGTGTTAGTGTTGAAAAACCACTTTTCACACTTGTGTTGGTGCAGTAAACCACTTTTGCACTTGTATTAGTGTGGAAAAACCACTTTTCGTACTTGTGTTAGTGTTGAAAAACCACTTTTCGCACTTGTATTAGTGTGCAAAAAACACTTTTTGCACTTGTGTTAGTGTTGAAAAACCACTTTTCGCACTTGTGTTAGTGTTGAAAAACCACTTTTCGCACTTGTGTTTGTGTTGAAAAACCACTTTTCGCACTTGTGTTGATGCAGGAAACCACTTTTGCACTTGTATTAGTGTGGAAAAAACACTTTTCGCACTTGTGTTCGTGTTGAAAAACCACTTTTCGCACTTGTGTTGGTGCAGGAAACCACTTTTGCACTTGTATTAGTGTGGAAAAAACCACTTTTCGCACTTGTGTTAGTGTTGAAAAACCACTTTTCGCACTTGTGTTAGTGTTGAAAAACCACTTTTCGCACTTGTATTAGTGTGGAAAAAAACACTTTTCGCACTTGTGTTAGTGTTGAAAAACCACTTTTCGCACTTGTGTTCGTGTTGAAAAACCACTTTTCGCATTTGTGTTTGTGCAGGAAACCAGTTTTGCACTTGTATTACTGTGGAAAAACCACTTTTCGCACTTGTGTTAGTGTTGAAAAACCACTTTTTGCACTTGTGTTAATGTTGAAAAACCACTTTTCGCACTTGTGTTGGTGCAGGAAACCACTTTTGCACTTGTATTAGTGTGGAAAAACCACTTTTTGCACTTGTGTTAGTGTTGAAAAACCACTTTTCGCACTTGTGTTAGTGTTGAAAAACCACTTTTCGCACGTGTGTTGGTGCAGGAAACCACTTTTGCACTTGTATTAGAGTGGAAAAAACACTTTTTGCACTTGTGATAGTGTTGAAAAACCACTTTTCTCACTTGTGTTAGTGTTGAAAAACCACTTTTCGCACTTGTGTTAGTGTTGAAAAACCACTTTTCGCACTTGTGTTGGTGCAGGAAACCACTTTTGCACTTGTATTAGTGTGGAAAAACCACTTTTCGCACTTGTGTTAGTGTTGAGAAACCACTTTTCGCACTTGTGTTAGTGTTGAAAAACCACTTTTCGCACTTGTGTTGGTGCAGGAAACCACTTTTGCACTTGTATTAGTGTGGAAAAACCACTTTTCGCACTTGTGTTGGTGTTGAAAAACCACTTTTCGCACTTGTGTTAGTGTTGAAAAACCACTTTTTGCACTTGTGTTGGTGCAGGAAACCACTTTTGCACTTGTATTAGTGTGGAAAAACCACTTTTTGCACTTGTGTTAGTGTTGAAAAACCACTTTTCGCACTTGTGTTAGTGTTGAAAAACCACTTTTCGCACTTGTGTTGGTGCAGGAAACCACTTTTGCACTTGTATTAGTGTGGAAAAAACACTTTTTGCACTTGTGATAGTGTTGAAAAACCACTTTTCGCACTTGTGTTAGTGTTGAAAAACCACTTTTCGCACTTGTGTTGGTGCAGGAAACCACTTTTGCACTTGTATTAGTGTGGAAAAAACACTTTTCACACTTGTGTTTGTGTTGAAAAACCACATTTCGCACTTGTGTTAGTGTTGAAAAACCACTTTTCGCACTTGTGTTGGTGCAGGAAACCACTTTTGCACTTGTATTAGTGTGGAAAAACCACTTTTTGCACTTGTATTAGTGTTGAAAAACCACTTTTCGCACTTGTGTTAGTGTTGAAAAACCACTTTTCGCACGTATGTTGGTGCAGGAAACCACTTTTGCACTTGTATTAGAGTGAAAAAAACACTTTTTGCACTTGTGATAGTGTTGAAAAACCACTTTTCTCACTTGTGTTAGTGTTGAAAAACCACTTTTCGCACTTGTGTTAGTGTTGAAAAACCACTTTTCGCACTTGTGTTGGTGCAGGAAACCACTTTTGCACTTGTATTAGTGTGGAAAAACCACTTTTCGCACTTGTGTTCGCGTTGAGAAACCACTTTTCGCACTTGTGTTAGTGTTGAAAAACCACTTTTCGCACTTGTGTTGGTGCAGGAAACCACTTTTGCACTTGTATTAGTGTGGAAAAACCACTTTTCGCACTTGTGTTGGTGTTGAAAAACCACTTTTCGCACTTCTGTTAGTGTTGAAAAACCACTTTTTGCACTTGTGTTGGTGCAGGAAACCACTTTTGCACTTGTATTAGTGTGGAAAAACCACTTTTTGCACTTGTGTTAGTGTTGAAAAACCACTTTTTGCACTTGTGTTAGTGTTGAAAAACCACTTTTCGCACTTGTGTTGGTGCAGGAAACCTCTTTTGCACTTGTATTAGTGTGGAAAAAACACTTTTTGCACTTGTGATAGTGTTGAAAAACCACTTTTCGCACTTGTGTTAGTGTTGAAAAACCACTTTTCGCACTTGTGTTGGTGCAGGAAACCACTTTTGCACTTGTATTAGTGTGGAAAAACCACTTTTCGCAATTGTGTTAGTGTTGAAAAACCACTTTTCGCACTTGTGTTAGTGTTGAAAAACCACTTTTCGCACTTGTGTTGGTGCAGGAAACCACTTTTGCACTTGTATTAGTGTGGAAAAAACACTTTTCACACTTGTGTTTGTGTTGAAAAACCACTTTTCGCACTTGTGATAGTGTTGAAAAACCACTTTTCGCTCTTGTGTTGGTGCAGGAAACCACTTTTGCACTTGTATTAGAGTGGAAAAAACACTTTTTGCACTTGTGATAGTGTTGAAAATCCACTTTTCTCACTTGTGTTAGTGTTGAAAAACCACTTTTCGCACTTGTGTTAGTGTTGAAAAACCACTTTTTGCACTTGTGTTAGTGTTGAAAAACCACTTTTTGCACTTGTGTTGGTGCAGGAAACCACTTTTGCACTTGTATTAGTGTGGAAAAAACACTTTTTGCACTTGTGTTAGTGTTGAAAAACCACTTTTCGCACTTGTATTAGTGTTGAAAAACCACTTTTCGCACTTGTGTTGGTGCAGGAAACCACTTTTGCACTTGTATTAGTGTGGAAAAAACACTTTTCGCACTTGTGTTAGTGTTGAAAAACCACTTTTCGCACTTGTGTTAGTGTTGAAAAACCACTTTTCACACTTGTGTTGGTGCAGGAAACCACTTTTGCACTTGTATTAGTGTGGAAAAACCACTTTTCGCACTTGTGTTAGTGTTGAAAAACCACTTTCCGCACTTGTGTTAGTGTTGAAAAACCACTTTTCACACTTGTGTTGGTGCAGTAAACCACTTTTGCACTTGTATTAGTGTGGAAAAACCACTTTTCGCACTTGTGTTAGTGTTGAAAAACCACTTTTTGCACTTATGTTAGTGTTGAAAAACCACTTTTCGCACTTGTGTTGGTGCAGGAAACCACTTTTGCACTTGTATTAGTGTGGAAAAAACACTTTTTGCACTTGTGATAGTGTTGAAAAACCACTTTTCACACTTGTGTTAGTGTTGAAAAACCACTTTTCGCACTTGTGTTAGTGTTGAAAAACCACTTTTCGCACTTGTGTTGGTGCAGGAAACCACTTTTGCACTTGTATTAGTGTGGAAAAAACACTTTTCGCACTTGTGTTAGTGTTGAAAAACCACTTTTCGCACTTGTGTTAGTGTTGGAAAACCACTTTTCGCACTTGTGTTAGTGTTGAAAAACCACTTTTCGCACTTGTGTTGGTGCAGGAAACCACTTTTGCACTTGTATTAGTGTGGAAAAACCACTTTTCGCACTTGTGTTAGTGTTGAAAAACCACTTTTCGCACTTGTGTTAGTGTTGAAAAACCACTTTTCGCACTTGTGTTTGTGCAGGAAACCACTTTTGCACTTGTATTAGTGTGGAAAAAACACTTTTTGCACTTGTGATAGTGTTGAAAAACCACTTTTCACACGTGTGTTAGTGTTGAAAAACCACTTTTCGCACTTGTGTTGGTGCAGGAAACCACTTTTGCACTTGTATTAGTGTGGAATAACCACTTTTCGCACTTGTGTTAGTGTTGAAAAACCACTTTTCGCACTTGTGTTAGTGTTGAAAAACCACTTTTCGCACTTGTGTTGGTGCAGGAAACCACTTTTGCACTTGTATTAGTGTGGAAAAACCACTTTTTGCACTTGTGTTAGTGTTGAAAAACCACTTTTCGCACTTGTGTTAGTGTTGAAAAACCACTTTTCGCACTTGTGTTAGTGTTGAAAAACCACTTTTCGCACTTGTGTTAGTGTTGAAAAACCACTTTTTGCACTTGTGATAGTGTTGAAAAACCACTTTTCGCACTTGTGTTAGTGTTGAAAAACCACTTTTCGCACTTGTGTTGGTGCAGGAAACCACTTTTGCACTTGTATTAGTGTGGAAAAACCACTTTTCGCAATTGTGTTAGTGTTGAAAAACCACTTTTCGCACTTGTGTTAGTGTTGAAAAACCACTTTTCGCACTTGTGTTGGTGCAGGAAACCACTTTTGCACTTGTATTAGTGTGGAAAAAACACTTTTCACACTTGTGTTTGTGTTGAAAAACCACTTTTCGCACTTGTGTTAGTGTTGAAAAACCACTTTTCGCACTTGTGTTGGTGCAGGAAACCACTTTTGCACTTGTATTAGAGTGGAAAAAACACTTTTTGCACTTGTGATAGTGTTGAAAAACCACTTTTCTCACTTGTGTTAGTGTTGAAAAACCACTTTTCGCACTTGTGTTAGTGTTGAAAAACCACTTTTTGCACTTGTGTTAGTGTTGAAAAACCACTTTTCGCACGTGTGTTAGTGTTGAAAAACCACTTTTCGCACTTGTGTTAGTGTTGAAAAACCACTTTTCGCACTTGTGTTAGTGTTGAAAAACCACTTTTTGCACTTGTGATAGTGTTGAAAAACCACTTTTCGCACGTGTGTTAGTGTTGAAAAACCACTTTTCGCACTTGTGTTGGTGCAGGAAACCACTTTTGCACTTGTATTAGTGTGGAATAACCACTTTTCGCACTTGTGTTAGTGTTGAAAAACCACTTTTCGCACTTGTGTTAGTGTTGAAAAACCACTTTTTGCACTTGTGTTAGTGTTGAAAAACCACTTTTCGCACTTGTGTTGGTGCAGGACACCACTTTTGCACTTGTATTAGTGTGGAAAAACCACTTTTCGCACTTGTGTTAGTGTTGAAAAACCACTTTTCGCACTTGTGTTAGTGTTGAAAAACCACTTTTCGCACTTGTGTTAGTGTTGAAAAACCACTTTTCGCACTTGTGTTAGTGTTGAAAAACCACTTTTCGCACTTGTGTTCGTGTTGAAAAACCACTTTTCGCACTTGTGTTAGTGTTGAAAAACCACTTTTCGCACTTGTGTTGATGCAGGAAACCACTTTTGCACTTGTATTAGTGTGGCAAAACCACTTTTCGCACATGTGTTAGTGTTGAAAAACCACTTTTCGCACTTGTGTTAGTGTTGAAAAACCACTTTTCGCACTTGTGTTGGTGCAGGCAACCACTTTTGCACTTGTATTAGTGTGGAAAACCACTTTTCACACTTGTGTTAGTGTTGAAAAACCACTTTTCGCACTTGTGTTAGTGTTGAAAAACCACTTTTCGCACTTGTGTTGGTGCAGGAAACCACTTTTGCACTTGTATTAGTGTGGAAAAAACACTTTTTGCACTTGTGATAATGTTGAAAAACCACTTTTCGCACTTGTGTTAGTGTTGAAAAACCACTTTTCGTACTTGTGTTAGTGTTGAAAAACCACTTTTCGCACTTGTATTAGTGTGCAAAAACCACTTTTTGCACTTGTGTTAGTGTTGAAAAACCACTTTTCGCACTTGTGTTAGTGTTGAAAAACCACTTTTCGCACTTGTGTTTGTGTTGAAAACCACTTTTCGCACTTGTGTTGGTGCAGGAAACCACTTTTGCACTTGTATTAGTGTGGAAAAAACACTTTTCGCACTTGTGTTCGTGTTGAAAAACCACTTTTCGCACTTGTGTTGGTGCAGGAAACCACTTTTGCACTTGTATTAGTGTGGAAAAACCACTTTTCGCACTTGTGTTAGTGTTGAAAAACCACTTTTCGCACTTGTGTTAGTGTTGAAAAACCACTTTTCGCACTTGTATTAGTGTGGAAAAAACACTTTTCGCACTTGTGTTAGTGTTGAAAAACCACTTTTCGCACTTGTGTTCGTGTTGAAAAACCACTTTTGCACTTGTATTAGAGTGGAAAAAACACTTTTTGCACTTGTGATAGTGTTGAAAAACCACTTTTCTCACTTGTGTTAGTGTTGAAAAACCACTTTTCGCACTTGTGTTAGTGTTGAAAAACCACTTTTCGCACTTGTGTTGGTGCAGGAAACCACTTTTGCACTTGTATTAGTGTGGAAAAACCACTTTTCGCACTTGTGTTAGTGTTGAGAAACCACTTTTCGCACTTGTGTTAGTGTTGAAAAACCACTTTTCGCACTTGTGTTGGTGCAGGAAACCACTTTTGCACTTGTATTAGTGTGGAAAAACCACTTTTCGCACTTGTGTTGGTGTTGAAAAACCACTTTTCGCACTTGTGTTAGTGTTGAAAAACCACTTTTTGCACTTGTGTTGGTGCAGGAAACCACTTTTGCACTTGTATTAGTGTGGAAAAACCACTTTTTGCACTTGTGTTAGTGTTGAAAAACCACTTTTCGCACTTGTGTTAGTGTTGAAAAACCACTTTTCGCACTTGTGTTGGTGCAGGAAACCACTTTTGCACTTGTATTAGTGTGGAAAAAACACTTTTTGCACTTGTGATAGTGTTGAAAAACCACTTTTCGCACTTGTGTTAGTGTTGAAAAACCACTTTTCGCACTTGTGTTGGTGCAGGAAACCACTTTTGCACTTGTATTAGTGTGGAAAAAACACTTTTCACACTTGTGTTTGTGTTGAAAAACCACATTTCGCACTTGTGTTAGTGTTGAAAAACCACTTTTCGCACTTGTGTTGGTGCAGGAAACCACTTTTGCACTTGTATTAGTGTGGCAAAACCACTTTTCGCACATGTGTTAGTGTTGAAAAACCACTTTTCGCACTTGTGTTAGTGTTGAAAAACCACTTTTCGCACTTGTGTTGGTGCAGGCAACCACTTTTGCACTTGTATTAGTGTGGAAAAACCACTTTTCACACTTGTGTTAGTGTTGAAAAACCACTTTTCGCACTTGTGTTAGTGTTGAAAAACCACTTTTCACACTTGTGTTGGTGCAGGAAACCACTTTTGCACTTGTATTAGTGTGGAAAAAACACTTTTTGCACTTGTGATAATGTTGAAAAACCACTTTTCGCACTTGTGTTAGTGTTGAAAAACCACTTTTCGTACTTGTGTTAGTGTTGAAAAACCACTTTTCGCACTTGTATTAGTGTGCAAAAACCACTTTTTGCACTTGTGTTAGTGTTGAAAAACCACTTTTCGCACTTGTGTTAGTGTTGAAAAACCACTTTTCGCACTTGTGTTTGTGTTGAAAAACCACTTTTCGCACTTGTGTTGATGCAGGAAACCACTTTTGCACTTGTATTAGTGTGGAAAAAACACTTTTCGCACTTGTGTTCGTGTTGAAAAACCACTTTTCGCACTTGTGTTGGTGCAGGAAACCACTTTTGCACTTGTATTAGTGTGGAAAAACCACTTTTCGCACTTGTGTTAGTGTTGAAAAACCACTTTTCGCACTTGTGTTAGTGTTGAAAAACCACTTTTCGCACTTGTATTAGTGTGGAAAAAACACTTTTCGCACTTGTGTTTAGTGTTGAAAAACCACTTTTCGCACTTGTGTTCGTGTTGAAAAACCACTTTTCGCATTTGTGTTTGTGCAGGAAACCAGTTTTGCACTTGTATTACTGTGGAAAAACCACTTTTCGCACTTGTGTTAGTGTTGAAAAACCACTTTTTGCACTTGTGTTAATGTTGAAAAACCACTTTTCGCACTTGTGTTGGTGCAGGAAACCACTTTTGCACTTGTATTAGTGTGGAAAAACCACTTTTTGCACTTGTGTTAGTGTTGAAAAACCACTTTTCGCACTTGTGTTAGTGTTGAAAAACCACTTTTCGCACGTGTGTTGGTGCAGGAAACCACTTTTGCACTTGTATTAGAGTGGAAAAAACACTTTTTGCACTTGTGATAGTGTTGAAAACCACTTTTCTCACTTGTGTTAGTGTTGAAAAACCACTGTTTCGCACTTGTGTTAGTGTTGAAAAACCACTTTTCGCACTTGTGTTGGTGCAGGAAACCACTTTTGCACTTGTATTAGTGTGGAAAAACCACTTTTCGCACTTGTGTTAGTGTTGAGAAACCACTTTTTCGCACTTGTGTTAGTGTTGAAAAACCACTTTTCGCACTTGTGTTGGTGCAGGAAACCCACTTTTGCACTTGTATTAGTGTGGAAAAACCACTTTTCGCACTTGTGTTGGTGTTGAAAAACCACTTTTCGCACTTGTGTTAGTGTTGAAAAACCACTTTTTGCACTTGTGTTGGTGCAGGAAACCACTTTTGCACTTGTATTAGTGTGGAAAAACCACTTTTTGCACTTGTGTTAGTGTTGAAAAAACCACTTTTCGCACTTGTGTTAGTGTTGAAAAACCACTTTTCGCACTTGTGTTGGTGCAGGAAACCACTTTTGCACTTGTATTAGTGTGGAAAAAACACTTTTTGCACTTGTGATAGTGTTGAAAAACCACTTTTCGCACTTGTGTTAGTGTTGAAAAACCACTTTTCGCACTTGTGTTGGTGCAGGAAACCACTTTTGCACTTGTATTAGTGTGGAAAAAACACTTTTCACACTTGTGTTTGTGTTGAAAAACCACATTTCGCACTTGTGTTAGTGTTGAAAAACCACTTTTCGCACTTGTGTTGGTGCAGGAAACCACTTTTGCACTTGTATTAGAGTGGAAAAAACACTTTTTGCACTTGTGATAGTGTTGAAAAACCACTTTTCTCACTTGTGTTAGTGTTGAAAAACCACTTTTCGCACTTGTGTTGGTGCAGGAAACCACTTTTGCACTTGTATTAGTGTGGAAAAAAACACTTTTTGCACTTGTGATAGTGTTGAAAAACCACTTTTCGCACTTGTGTTAGTGTTGAAAAACCACTTTTCGCACTTGTGTTGGTGCAGGAAACCACTTTTGCACTTGTATTAGTGTGGAAAAAACACTTTTCACACTTGTGTTTGTGTTGAAAAACCACTTTTCGCACTTGTGATAGTGTTGAAAAACCACTTTTCGCACTTGTGTTGGTGCAGGAAACCACTTTTGCACTTGTATTAGAGTGGAAAAAACACTTTTTGCACTTGTGATAGTGTTGAAAAACCACTTTTCTCACTTGTGTTAGTGTTGAAAAACCACTTTTCGCACTTGTGTTAGTGTTGAAAAACCACTTTTTGCACTTGTGTTAGTGTTGAAAAAACCACTTTTCGCACTTGTGTTGGTGCAGGAAACCACTTTTGCACTTGTATTAGTGTGGAAAAAACACTTTTTGCACTTGTGTTAGTGTTGAAAAACCACTTTTCGCACTTGTATTAGTGTTGAAAAACCACTTTTCGCACTTGTGTTGGTGCAGGAAACCACTTTTGCACTTGTATTAGTGTGGAAAAAAACACTTTTCGCACTTGTGTTAGTGTTGAAAAACCACTTTTCGCACTTGTGTTGGTGCAGGAAACCACTTTTGCACTTGTATTAGTGTGGAAAAACCACTTTTTGCACTTGTGTTAGTGTTGAAAAACCACTTTTCGCACTTGTGTTAGTGTTGAAAAACCACTTTTCGCACTTGTGTTGGTGCAGGAAACCACTTTTGCACTTGTATTAGTGTGGAAAAAACACTTTTTGCACTTGTGATAGTGTTGAAAAACCACTTTTCGCACTTGTGTTAGTGTTGAAAAACCACTTTTCGCACTTGTGTTGGTGCAGGAAACCACTTTTGCACTTGTATTAGTGTGGAAAAAACACTTTTCACACTTGTGTTTGTGTTGAAAAACCACTTTTCGCACTTGTGTTAGTGTTGAAAAACCACTTTTCGCACTTGTGTTGGTGCAGGAAACCACTTTTGCACTTGTATTAGAGTGGAAAAAACACTTTTTGCACTTGTGATAGTGTTGAAAAACCACTTTTCTCACTTGTGTTAGTGTTGAAAAACCACTTTTCGCACTTGTGTTAGTGTGGAAAAAACACTTTTCGCACTTGTGTTCGTGTTGAAAAACCACTTTTCGCACTTGTGTTGGTGCAGGAAACCACTTTTGCACTTGTATTAGTGTGGAAAAACCACTTTTCGCACTTGTGTTAGTGTTGAAAAACCACTTTTCGCACTTGTGTTAGTGTTGAAAAACCACTTTTCGCACTTGTGTTAGTGTTGAAAAACCACTTTTCGCACTTGTATTAGTGTGGAAAAAACACTTTTCGCACTTGTGTTAGTGTTGAAAAACCACTTTTCGCACTTGTGTTCGTGTTGAAAAACCACTTTTCGCACTTGTGTTTGTGCAGGAAACCAGTTTTGCACTTGTATTACTGTGGAAAAACCACTTTTCGCACTTGTGTTAGTGTTGAAAAACCACTTTTTGCACTTGTGTTAATGTTGAAAAACCACTTTTCGCACTTGTGTTGGTGCAGGAAACCACTTTTGCACTTGTATTAGTGTGGAAAAACCACTTTTTGCACTTGTGTTAGTGTTGAAAAACCACTTTTCGCACTTGTGTTAGTGTTGAAAAACCACTTTTCGCACGTGTGTTGGTGCAGGAAACCACTTTTGCACTTGTATTAGAGTGAAAAAAACACTTTTTGCACTTGTGATAGTGTTGAAAAACCACTTTTCTCACTTGTGTTAGTGTTGAAAAACCACTTTTCGCACTTGTGTTAGTGTTTAAAAACCACTTTTCGCACTTGTGTTGGTGCAGGAAACCACTTTTGCACTTGTATTAGTGTGGAAAAACCACTTTTCGCACTTGTGTTCGTGTTGAGAAACCACTTTTCGCACTTGTGTTAGTGTTGAAAAACCACTTTTCGCACTTGTGTTGGTGCAGGAAACCACTTTTGCACTTGTATTAGTGTGGAAAAACCACTTTTCGCACTTGTGTTGGTGTTGAAAAACCACTTTTCGCACTTGTGTTAGTGTTGAAAAACCACTTTTTGCACTTGTGTTGGTGCAGGAAACCACTTTTGCACTTGTATTAGTGTGGAAAAACCACTTTTTGCACTTGTGTTAGTGTTGAAAAACCACTTTTCGCACTTGTGTTAGTGTTGAAAAACCACTTTTCGCACTTGTGTTCGTGCAGGAAACCTCTTTTGCACTTGTATTAGTGTGGAAAAAACACTTTTTGCACTTGTGATAGTGTTGAAAAACCACTTTTCGCACTTGTGTTAGTGTTGAAAAACCACTTTTCGCACTTGTGTTGGTGCAGGAAACCACTTTTGCACTTGTATTAGTGTGGAAAAACCACTTTTCGCAATTGTGTTAGTGTTGAAAAACCACTTTTCGCACTTGTGTTAGTGTTGAAAAACCACTTTTCGCACTTGTGTTGGTGCAGGAAACCACTTTTGCACTTGTATTAGTGTGGAAAAAACACTTTTCACACTTGTGTTTGTGTTGAAAAACCACTTTTCGCACTTGTGATAGTGTTGAAAAACCACTTTTCGCACTTGTGTTGGTGCAGGAAACCACTTTTGCACTTGTATTAGAGTGGAAAAAACACTTTTTGCACTTGTGATAGTGTTGAAAAACCACTTTTCTCACTTGTGTTAGTGTTGAAAAACCACTTTTCGCACTTGTGTTAGTGTTGAAAAACCACTTTTTGCACTTGTGTTAGTGTTGAAAAACCACTTTTCGCACTTGTGTTGGTGCAGGAAACCACTTTTGCACTTGTATTAGTGTGGAAAAAACACTTTTTGCACTTGTGTTAGTGTTGAAAAACCACTTTTCGCACTTGTATTAGTGTTGAAAAACCACTTTTCGCACTTGTGTTGGTGCAGGAAACCACTTTTGCACTTGTATTAGTGTGGAAAAAAACACTTTTCGCACTTGTGTTAGTGTTGAAAAACCACTTTTCGCACTTGTGTTAGTGTTGAAAAACCACTTTTCACACTTGTGTTGGTGCAGGAAACCACTTTTGCACTTGTATTAGTGTGGAAAAACCACTTTTCGCACTTGTGTTAGTGTTGAAAAACCACTTTCCGCACTTGTGTTAGTGTTGAAAAACCACTTTTCACACTTGTGTTGGTGCAGTAAACCACTTTTGCACTTGTATTAGTGTGGAAAAACCACTTTTCGCACTTGTGTTAGTGTTGAAAAACCACTTTTTGCACTTATGTTAGTGTTGAAAAACCACTTTTCGCACTTGTGTTGGTGCAGGAAACCACTTTTGCACTTGTATTAGTGTGGAAAAAACACTTTTTGCACTTGTGATAGTGTTGAAAAACCACTTTTCACACTTGTGTTAGTGTTGAAAAACCACTTTTCGCACTTGTGTTAGTGTTGAAAAACCACTTTTTGCACTTGTGTTGGTGCAGGAAACCACTTTTGCACTTGTATTAGTGTGGAAAAAACACTTTTCGCACTTGTGTTAGTGTTGAAAAACCACTTTTCGCACTTGTGTTAGTGTTGGAAAACCACTTTTCGCACTTGTGTTAGTGTTGAAAAACCACTTTTCGCACTTGTGTTGGTGCAGGAAACCACTTTTGCACTTGTATTAGTGTGGAAAAACCACTTTTCGCACTTGTGTTAGTGTTGAAAAACCACTTTTCGCACTTGTGTTAGTGTTGAAAAACCACTTTTCGCACTTGTGTTGGTGCAGGAAACCACTTTTGCACTTGTATTAGTGTGGAAAAAACACTTTTTGCACTTGTGATAGTGTTGAAAAACCACTTTTCACACGTGTGTTAGTGTTGAAAAACCACTTTTCGCACTTGTGTTGGTGCAGGAAACCACTTTTGCACTTGTATTAGTGTGGAATAACCACTTTTCGCACTTGTGTTAGTGTTGAAAAACCACTTTTCGCACGTGTGTTAGTGTTGAAAAACCACTTTTCGCACTTGTGTTAGTGTTGAAAAACCACTTTTCGCACTTGTGTTAGTGTTGAAAAACCACTTTTTGCACTTGTGATAGTGTTGAAAAACCACTTTTCGCACGTGTGTTAGTGTTGAAAAACCACTTTTCGCACTTGTGTTGGTGCAGGAAACCACTTTTGCACTTGTATTAGTGGAATAACCACTTTTCGCACTTGTGTTAGTGTTGAAAAACCACTTTTCGCACTTGTGTTAGTGTTGAAAAACCACTTTTTGCACTTGTGTTAGTGTTGAAAAACCACTTTTCGCACTTGTGTTGGTGCAGGACACCACTTTTGCACTTGTATTAGTGTGGAAAAACCACTTTTCGCACTTGTGTTAGTGTTGAAAAACCACTTTTCGCACTTGTGTTAGTGTTGAAAAACCACTTTTCGCACTTGTGTTAGTGTTGAAAAACCACTTTTCACACTTGTGTTAGTGTTGAAAAACCACTTTTCGCCTTGTGTTCGTGTTGAAAAACCACTTTTCGCACTTGTGTTAGTGTTGAAAAACCACTTTTCGCACTTGTGTTGATGCAGGAAACCACTTTTGCACTTGTATTAGTGTGGCAAAACCACTTTTCGCACATGTGTTAGTGTTGAAAAACCACTTTTCGCACTTGTGTTAGTGTTGAAAAACCACGTTTCGCACTTGTGTTGGTGCAGGCAACCACTTTTGCACTTGTATTAGTGTGGAAAAACCACTTTTCACACTTGTGTTAGTGTTGAAAAACCACTTTTCGCACTTGTGTTAGTGTTGAAAAACCACTTTTCGCACTTGTGTTGGTGCAGGAAACCACTTTTGCACTTGTATTAGTGTGGAAAAAACACTTTTTGCACTTGTGATAATGTTGAAAAACCACTTTTCGCACTTGTGTTAGTGTTGAAAAACCACTTTTCGTACTTGTGTTAGTGTTGAAAAACCACTTTTCGCACTTGTATTAGTGTGCAAAAACCACTTTTTGCACTTGTGTTAGTGTTGAAAAACCACTTTTCGCACTTGTGTTAGTGTTGAAAAACCACTTTTCGCACTTGTGTTTGTGTTGAAAAACCACTTTTCGCACTTGTGTTGGTGCAGGAAACCACTTTTGCACTTGTATTAGTGTGGAAAAAACACTTTTCGCACTTGTGTTCGTGTTGAAAAACCACTTTTCGCACTTGTGTTGGTGCAGGAAACCACTTTTGCACTTGTATTAGTGTGGAAAAACCACTTTTCGCACTTGTGTTAGTGTTGAAAAACCACTTTTCGCACTTGTGTTAGTGTTGAAAAACCACTTTTCGCACTTGTATTAGTGTGGAAAAAACACTTTTCGCACTTGTGTTAGTGTTGAAAAACCACTTTTCGCACTTGTGTTCGTGTTGAAAAACCACTTTTCGCACTTGTGTTAGTGTTGAAAAACCACTTTTTGCACTTGTGATAGTGTTGAAAAACCACTTTTCGCACGTGTGTTAGTGTTGAAAAACCACTTTTCGCACTTGTGTTGGTGCAGGAAACCACTTTTGCACTTGTATTAGTGTGGAATAACCACTTTTCGCACTTGTGTTAGTGTTGAAAAACCACTTTTCGCACTTGTGTTAGTGTTGAAAAACCACTTTTTGCACTTGTGTTAGTGTTGAAAAACCACTTTTCGCACTTGTGTTAGTGTTGAAAAACCACTTTTTGCACTTGTGATAGTGTTGAAAAACCACTTTTCGCACGTGTGTTAGTGTTGAAAAACCACTTTTCGCACTTGTGTTGGTGCAGGAAACCACTTTTGCACTTGTATTAGTGTGGAATAACCACTTTTCGCACTTGTGTTAGTGTTGAAAAACCACTTTTCGCACTTGTGTTAGTGTTGAAAAACCACTTTTTGCACTTGTGTTAGTGTTGAAAAACCACTTTTCGCACTTGTGTTGGTGCAGGACACCACTTTTGCACTTGTATTAGTGTGGAAAAACCACTTTTCGCACTTGTGTTAGTGTTGAAAAACCACTTTTCGCACTTGTGTTAGTGTTGAAAAACCACTTTTCGCACTTGTGTTGGTGCAGGAAACCACTTTTGCACTTGTATTAGTGTGGAATAACCACTTTTCGCACTTGTGTTAGTGTTGAAAAACCACTTTTCGCACTTGTGTTAGTGTTGAAAAACCACTTTTTGCACTTGTGTTAGTGTTGAAAAACCACTTTTCGCACTTGTGTTAGTGTTGAAAAACCACTTTTTGCACTTGTGATAGTGTTGAAAAACCACTTTTCGCACGTGTGTTAGTGTTGAAAAACCACTTTTCGCACTTGTGTTGGTGCAGGAAACCACTTTTGCACTTGTATTAGTGTGGAATAACCACTTTTCGCACTTGTGTTAGTGTTGAAAAACCACTTTTCGCACTTGTGTTAGTGTTGAAAAACCACTTTTTGCACTTGTGTTAGTGTTGAAAAACCACTTTTCGCACTTGTGTTGGTGCAGGACACCACTTTTGCACTTGTATTAGTGTGGAAAAACCACTTTTAGCACTTGTGTTAGTGTTGAAAAACCACTTTTCGCACTTGTGTTAGTGTTGAAAAACCACTTTTCGCACTTGTGTTAGTGTTGAAAAACCACTTTTCGCACTTGTGTTAGTGTTGAAAAACCACTTTTCGCACTTGTGTTCGTGTTGAAAAACCACTTTTCGCACTTGTGTTAGTGTTGAAAAACCACTTTTCGCACTTGTGTTGATGCAGGAAACCACTTTTGCACTTGTATTAGTGTGGCAAAACCACTTTTCGCACATGTGTTAGTGTTGAAAAACCACTTTTCGCACTTGTGTTAGTGTTGAAAAACCACTTTTCGCACTTGTGTTGGTGCAGGCAACCACTTTTGCACTTGTATTAGTGTGGAAAAACCACTTTTCACACTTGTGTTAGTGTTGAAAAACCACTTTTCGCACTTGTGTTAGTGTTGAAAAACCACTTTTCGCACTTGTGTTGGTGCAGGAAACCACTTTTGCACTTGTATTATTGTGGAAAAAACACTTTTTGCACTTGTGATAATGTTGAAAAACCACTTTTCGCACTTGTGTTAGTGTTGAAAAACCACTTTTCGTACTTGTGTTAGTGTTGAAAAACCACTTTTCGCACTTGTATTAGTGTGCAAAAACCACTTTTTGCACTTGTGTTAGTGTTGAAAAACCACTTTTCGCACTTGTGTTAGTGTTGAAAAACCACTTTTCGCACTTGTGTTTGTGTTGAAAAACCACTTTTCGCACTTGTGTTGGTGCAGGAAACCACTTTTGCACTTGTATTAGTGTGGAAAAAACACTTTTCGCACTTGTGTTCGTGTTGAAAAACCACTTTTCGCACTTGTGTTGGTGCAGGAAACCACTTTTGCACTTGTATTAGTGTGGAAAAACCACTTTTCGCACTTGTGTTAGTGTTGAAAAACCACTTTTCGCACTTGTGTTAGTGTTGAAAAACCACTTTTCGCACTTGTGTTGGTGCAGGAAACCACTTTTGCACTTGTATTAGTGTGGAAAAAACACTTTTTGCACTTGTGATAGTGTTGAAAAACCACTTTTCACACGTGTGTTAGTGTTGAAAAACCACTTTTCGCACTTGTGTTGGTGCAGGAAACCACTTTTGCACTTGTATTAGTGTGGAATAACCACTTTTCGCACTTGTGTTAGTGTTGAAAAACCACTTTTCGCACGTGTGTTAGTGTTGAAAAACCACTTTTCGCACTTGTGTTAGTGTTGAAAAACCACTTTTCGCACTTGTGTTAGTGTTGAAAAACCACTTTTTGCACTTGTGATAGTGTTGAAAAACCACTTTTCGCACGTGTGTTAGTGTTGAAAAACCACTTTTCGCACTTGTGTTGGTGCAGGAAACCACTTTTGCACTTGTATTAGTGTGGAATAACCACTTTTCGCACTTGTGTTAGTGTTGAAATCCCACTTTTCGCACTTGTGTTAGTGTTGAAAAACCACTTTTTGCACTTGTGTTAGTGTTGAAAAACCACTTTTCGCACTTGTGTTGGTGCAGGACACCACTTTTGCACTTGTATTAGTGTGGAAAAACCACTTTTCGCACTTGTGTTAGTGTTGAAAAACCACTTTTCGCACTTGTGTTAGTGTTGAAAAACCACTTTTCGCACTTGTGTTAGTGTTGAAAAACCACTTTTCGCACTTGTGTTAGTGTTGAAAAACCACTTTTCGCACTTGTGTTCGTGTTGAAAAACCACTTTTCGCACTTGTGTTAGTGTTGAAAAACCACTTTTCGCACTTGTGTTGATGCAGGAAACCACTTTTGCACTTGTATTAGTGTGGCAAAACCACTTTTCGCACATGTGTTAGTGTTGAAAAACCACTTTTCGCACTTGTGTTAGTGTTGAAAAACCACGTTTCGCACTTGTGTGGTGCAGGCAACCACTTTTGCACTTGTATTAGTGTGGAAAAACCACTTTTCACACTTGTGTTAGTGTTGAAAAACCACTTTTCGCACTTGTGTTAGTGTTGAAAAACCACTTTTCGCACTTGTGTTGGTGCAGGAAACCACTTTTGCACTTGTATTAGTGTGGAAAAAACACTTTTTGCACTTGTGATAATGTTGAAAAACCACTTTTCGCACTTGTGTTAGTGTTGAAAAACCACTTTTCGTACTTGTGTTAGTGTTGAAAAACCACTTTTCGCACTTGTATTAGTGTGCAAAAACCACTTTTTGCACTTGTGTTAGTGTTGAAAAACCACTTTTCGCACTTGTGTTAGTGTTGAAAAACCACTTTTCGCACTTGTGTTTGTGTTGAAAAACCACTTTTCGCACTTGTGTTGGTGCAGGAAACCACTTTTGCACTTGTATTAGTGTGGAAAAAACACTTTTCGCACTTGTGTTCGTGTTGAAAAACCACTTTTCGCACTTGTGTTGGTGCAGGAAACCACTTTTGCACTTGTATTAGTGTGGAAAAACCACTTTTCGCACTTGTGTTAGTGTTGAAAAACCACTTTTCGCACTTGTGTTAGTGTTGAAAAACCACTTTTCGCACTTGTATTAGTGTGGAAAAAACACTTTTCGCACTTGTGTTAGTGTTGAAAAACCACTTTTCGCACTTGTGTTCGTGTTGAAAAACCACTTTTCGCACTTGTGTTAGTGTTGAAAAACCACTTTTTGCACTTGTGATAGTGTTGAAAAACCACTTTTCGCACGTGTGTTAGTGTTGAAAAACCACTTTTCGCACTTGTGTTGGTGCAGGAAACCACTTTTGCACTTGTATTAGTGTGGAATAACCACTTTTCGCACTTGTGTTAGTGTTGAAAAACCACTTTTCGCACTTGTGTTAGTGTTGAAAAACCACTTTTTGCACTTGTGTTAGTGTTGAAAAACCACTTTTCGCACTTGTGTTAGTGTTGAAAAACCACTTTTTGCACTTGTGATAGTGTTGAAAAACCACTTTTCGCACGTGTGTTAGTGTTGAAAAACCACTTTTCGCACTTGTGTTGGTGCAGGAAACCACTTTTGCACTTGTATTAGTGTGGAATAACCACTTTTCGCACTTGTGTTAGTGTTGAAAAACCACTTTTCGCACTTGTGTTAGTGTTGAAAAACCACTTTTTGCACTTGTGTTAGTGTTGAAAAACCACTTTTCGCACTTGTGTTGGTGCAGGACACCACTTTTGCACTTGTATTAGTGTGGAAAAACCACTTTTCGCACTTGTGTTAGTGTTGAAAAACCACTTTTCGCACTTGTGTTAGTGTTGAAAAACCACTTTTCGCACTTGTGTTGGTGCAGGAAACCACTTTTGCACTTGTATTAGTGTGGAATAACCACTTTTCGCACTTGTGTTAGTGTTGAAAAACCACACTTTTCGCACTTGTGTTAGTGTTGAAAAACCACTTTTTGCACTTGTGTTAGTGTTGAAAAACCACTTTTCGCACTTGTGTTAGTGTTGAAAAACCACTTTTTGCACTTGTGTTAGTGTTGAAAAACCACTTTTCGCACTTGTGTTAGTGTTGAAAAACCACTTTTTGCACTTGTGATAGTGTTGAAAAACCACTTTTCGCACGTGTGTTAGTGTTGAAAAACCACTTTTCGCACTTGTGTTGGTGCAGGAAACCACTTTTGCACTTGTATTAGTGTGGAATAACCACTTTTCGCACTTGTGTTAGTGTTGAAAAACCACTTTTCGCACTTGTGTTAGTGTTGAAAAACCACTTTTTGCACTTGTGTTAGTGTTGAAAAACCACTTTTCGCACTTGTGTTGGTGCAGGACACCACTTTTGCACTTGTATTAGTGTGGAAAAACCACTTTTCGCACTTGTGTTAGTGTTGAAAAACCACTTTTCGCACTTGTGTTAGTGTTGAAAAACCACTTTTCGCACTTGTGTTGGTGCAGGAAACCACTTTTGCACTTGTATTAGTGTGGAATAACCACTTTTCGCACTTGTGTTAGTGTTGAAAAACCACTTTTCGCACTTGTGTTAGTGTTGAAAAACCACTTTTTGCACTTGTGTTAGTGTTGAAAAACCACTTTTCGCACTTGTGTTAGTGTTGAAAAACCACTTTTTGCACTTGTGATAGTGTTGAAAAACCACTTTTCGCACGTGTGTTAGTGTTGAAAAACCACTTTTCGCACTTGTGTTGGTGCAGGAAACCACTTTTGCACTTGTATTAGTGTGGAATAACCACTTTTCGCACTTGTGTTAGTGTTGAAAAACCACTTTTCGCACTTGTGTTAGTGTTGAAAAACCACTTTTTGCACTTGTGTTAGTGTTGAAAAACCACTTTTCGCACTTGTGTTGGTGCAGGACACCACTTTTGCACTTGTATTAGTGTGGAAAAACCACTTTTAGCACTTGTGTTAGTGTTGAAAAACCACTTTTCGCACTTGTGTTAGTGTTGAAAAAACCACTTTTCGCACTTGTGTTAGTGTTGAAAAACCACTTTTCGCACTTGTGTTAGTGTTGAAAAACCACTTTTCGCACTTGTGTTCGTGTTGAAAAACCACTTTTCGCACTTGTGTTAGTGTTGAAAAACCACTTTTCGCACTTGTGTTGATGCAGGAAACCACTTTTGCACTTGTATTAGTGTGGCAAAACCACTTTTCGCACATGTGTTAGTGTTGAAAAACCACTTTTCGCACTTGTGTTAGTGTTGAAAAACCACTTTTCGCACTTGTGTTGGTGCAGGCAACCACTTTTGCACTTGTATTAGTGTGGAAAAACCACTTTTCACACTTGTGTTAGTGTTGAAAAACCACTTTTCGCACTTGTGTTAGTGTTGAAAAACCACTTTTCGCACTTGTGTTGGTGCAGGAAACCACTTTTGCACTTGTATTATTGTGGAAAAAACAGTTTTTGCACTTGTGATAATGTTGAAAACCACTTTTCGCACTTGTGTTAGTGTTGAAAAACCACTTTTCGTACTTGTGTTAGTGTTGAAAAACCACTTTTCGCACTTGTATTAGTGTGCAAAAACCACTTTTTGCACTTGTGTTAGTGTTGAAAAACCACTTTTCGCACTTGTGTTAGTGTTGAAAAACCACTTTTCGCACTTGTGTTTGTGTTGAAAAACCACTTTTCGCACTTGTGTTGGTGCAGGAAACCACTTTTGCACTTGTATTAGTGTGGAAAAAACACTTTTCGCACTTGTGTTCGTGTTGAAAAACCACTTTTCGCACTTGTGTTGGTGCAGGAAACCACTTTTGCACTTGTATTAGTGTGGAAAAACCACTTTTCGCACTTGTGTTAGTGTTGAAAAACCACTTTTCGCACTTGTGTTAGTGTTGAAAAACCACTTTTCGCACTTGTGTTGGTGCAGGAAACCACTTTTGCACTTGTATTAGTGTGGAAAAAACACTTTTTGCACTTGTGATAGTGTTGAAAAACCACTTTTCACACGTGTGTTAGTGTTGAAAAACCACTTTTCGCACTTGTGTTGGTGCAGGAAACCACTTTTGCACTTGTATTAGTGTGGAATAACCACTTTTCGCACTTGTGTTAGTGTTGAAAAACCACTTTTCGCACGTGTGTTAGTGTTGAAAAACCACTTTTCGCACTTGTGTTAGTGTTGAAAAACCACTTTTCGCACTTGTGTTAGTGTTGAAAAACCACTTTTTGCACTTGTGATAGTGTTGAAAAACCACTTTTCGCACGTGTGTTAGTGTTGAAAAACCACTTTTCGCACTTGTGTTGGTGCAGGAAACCACTTTTGCACTTGTATTAGTGTGGAATAACCACTTTTCGCACTTGTGTTAGTGTTGAAATCCCACTTTTCGCACTTGTGTTAGTGTTGAAAAACCACTTTTTGCACTTGTGTTAGTGTTGAAAAACCACTTTTCGCACTTGTGTTGGTGCAGGACACCACTTTTGCACTTGTATTAGTGTGGAAAAACCACTTTTCGCACTTGTGTTAGTGTTGAAAAACCACTTTTCGCACTTGTGTTAGTGTTGAAAAACCACTTTTCGCACTTGTGTTAGTGTTGAAAAACCACTTTTCGCACTTGTGTTAGTGTTGAAAAACCACTTTTCGCACTTGTGTTCGTGTTGAAAAACCACTTTTCGCACTTGTGTTAGTGTTGAAAAACCACTTTTCGCACTTGTGTTGATGCAGGAAACCACTTTTGCACTTGTATTAGTGTGGCAAAACCACTTTTCGCACATGTGTTAGTGTTGAAAAACCACTTTTCGCACTTGTGTTAGTGTTGAAAAACCACGTTTCGCACTTGTGTTGGTGCAGGCAACCACTTTTGCACTTGTATTAGTGTGGAAAAACCACTTTTCACACTTGTGTTAGTGTTGAAAAACCACTTTTCGCACTTGTGTTAGTGTTGAAAAACCACTTTTCGCACTTGTGTTGGTGCAGGAAACCACTTTTGCACTTGTATTAGTGTGGAAAAAACACTTTTTGCACTTGTGATAATGTTGAAAAACCACTTTTCGCACTTGTGTTAGTGTTGAAAAACCACTTTTCGTACTTGTGTTAGTGTTGAAAAACCACTTTTCGCACTTGTATTAGTGTGCAAAAACCACTTTTTGCACTTGTGTTAGTGTTGAAAAACCACTTTTCGCACTTGTGTTAGTGTTGAAAAACCACTTTTCGCACTTGTGTTTGTGTTGAAAAACCACTTTTCGCACTTGTGTTGGTGCAGGAAACCACTTTTGCACTTGTATTAGTGTGGAAAAAACACTTTTCGCACTTGTGTTCGTGTTGAAAAACCACTTTTCGCACTTGTGTTGGTGCAGGAAACCACTTTTGCACTTGTATTAGTGTGGAAAAACCACTTTTCGCACTTGTGTTAGTGTTGAAAAACCACTTTTCGCACTTGTGTTAGTGTTGAAAAACCACTTTTCGCACTTGTATTAGTGTGGAAAAAACACTTTTCGCACTTGTGTTAGTGTTGAAAAACCACTTTTCGCACTTGTGTTCGTGTTGAAAAACCACTTTTCGCACTTGTGTTAGTGTTGAAAAACCACTTTTTGCACTTGTGATAGTGTTGAAAAACCACTTTTCGCACGTGTGTTAGTGTTGAAAAACCACTTTTCGCACTTGTGTTGGTGCAGGAAACCACTTTTGCACTTGTATTAGTGTGGAATAACCACTTTTCGCACTTGTGTTAGTGTTGAAAAACCACTTTTCGCACTTGTGTTAGTGTTGAAAAACCACTTTTTGCACTTGTGTTAGTGTTGAAAAACCACTTTTCGCACTTGTGTTAGTGTTGAAAAACCACTTTTTGCACTTGTGATAGTGTTGAAAAACCACTTTTCGCACGTGTGTTAGTGTTGAAAAACCACTTTTCGCACTTGTGTTGGTGCAGGAAACCACTTTTGCACTTGTATTAGTGTGGAATAACCACTTTTCGCACTTGTGTTAGTGTTGAAAAACCACTTTTCGCACTTGTGTTAGTGTTGAAAAACCACTTTTTGCACTTGTGTTAGTGTTGAAAAACCACTTTTCGCACTTGTGTTGGTGCAGGACACCACTTTTGCACTTGTATTAGTGTGGAAAAACCACTTTTCGCACTTGTGTTAGTGTTGAAAAACCACTTTTCGCACTTGTGTTAGTGTTGAAAAACCACTTTTCGCACTTGTGTTGGTGCAGGAAACCACTTTTGCACTTGTATTAGTGTGGAATAACCACTTTTCGCACTTGTGTTAGTGTTGAAAAACCACTTTTCGCACTTGTGTTAGTGTTGAAAAACCACTTTTTGCACTTGTGTTAGTGTTGAAAAACCACTTTTCGCACTTGTGTTAGTGTTGAAAAACCACTTTTTGCACTTGTGATAGTGTTGAAAAACCACTTTTCGCACGTGTGTTAGTGTTGAAAAACCACTTTTCGCACTTGTGTTGGTGCAGGAAACCACTTTTGCACTTGTATTAGTGTGGAATAACCACTTTTCGCACTTGTGTTAGTGTTGAAAAACCACTTTTCGCACTTGTGTTAGTGTTGAAAAACCACTTTTTGCACTTGTGTTAGTGTTGAAAAACCACTTTTCGCACTTGTGTTGGTGCAGGACACCACTTTTGCACTTGTATTAGTGTGGAAAAACCACTTTTAGCACTTGTGTTAGTGTTGAAAAACCACTTTTCGCACTTGTGTTAGTGTTGAAAAACCACTTTTCGCACTTGTGTTAGTGTTGAAAAACCACTTTTCACACTTGTGTTAGTGTTGAAAAACCACTTTTCGCACTTGTGTTCGTGTTGAAAAACCACTTTTCGCACTTGTGTTAGTGTTGAAAAACCACTTTTCGCACTTGTGTTGATGCAGGAAACCACTTTTGCACTTGTATTAGTGTGGCAAAACCACTTTTCGCACATGTGTTAGTGTTGAAAAACCACTTTTCGCACTTGTGTTAGTGTTGAAAAACCACTTTTCGCACTTGTGTTGGTGCAGGCAACCACTTTTGCACTTGTATTAGTGTGGAAAAACCACTTTTCACACTTGTGTTAGTGTTGAAAAACCACTTTTCGCACTTGTGTTAGTGTTGAAAAACCACTTTTCGCACTTGTGTTGGTGCAGGAAACCACTTTTGCACTTGTATTAGTGTGGAAAAAACACTTTTTGCACTTGTGATAATGTTGAAAAACCACTTTTCGCACTTGTGTTAGTGTTGAAAAACCACTTTGCGTACTTGTGTTAGTGTTGAAAAACCACTTTTCGCACTTGTATTAGTGTGCAAAAACCACTTTTTGCACTTGTGTTAGTGTTGAAAAACCACTTTTCGCACTTGTGTTAGTGTTGAAAAACCACTTTTCGCACTTGTGTTTGTGTTGAAAAACCACTTTTCGCACTTGTGTTGGTGCAGGAAACCACTTTTGCACTTGTATTAGTGTGGAAAAAACACTTTTCGCACTTGTGTTCGTGTTGAAAAACCACTTTTCGCACTTGTGTTGGTGCAGGAAACCACTTTTGCACTTGTATTAGTGTGGAAAAACCACTTTTCGCACTTGTGTTAGTGTTGAAAAACCACTTTTCGCACTTGTGTTAGTGTTGAAAAACCACTTTTCGCACTTGTATTAGTGTGGAAAAAACACTTTTCGCACTTGTGTTAGTGTTGAAAAACCACTTTTCGCACTTGTGTTCGTGTTGAAAAACCACTTTTCGCATTTGTGTTTGTGCAGGAAACCAGTTTTGCACTTGTATTACTGTGGAAAAACCACTTTTCGCACTTGTGTTAGTGTTGAAAAACCACTTTTTGCACTTGTGTTAATGTTGAAAAACCACTTTTCGCACTTGTGTTGGTGCAGGAAACCACTTTTGCACTTGTGATAGTGTTGAAAAACCACTTTTCTCACTTGTGTTAGTGTTGAAAAACCACTTTTCGCACTTGTGTTAGTGTTGAAAAACCACTTTTCGCACTTGTGTTGGTGCAGGAAACCACTTTTGCACTTGTATTAGTGTGGAAAAACCACTTTTCGCACTTGTGTTAGTGTTGAGAAACCACTTTTCGCACTTGTGTTAGTGTTGAAAAACCACTTTTCGCACTTGTGTTGGTGCAGGAAACCACTTTTGCACTTGTATTAGTGTGGAAAAACCACTTTTCGCACTTGTGTTGGTGTTGAAAAACCACTTTTCGCACTTGTGTTAGTGTTGAAAAACCACTTTTTGCACTTGTGTTGGTGCAGGAAACCACTTTTGCACTTGTATTAGTGTGGAAAAACCACTTTTTGCACTTGTGTTAGTGTTGAAAAACCACTTTTCGCACTTGTGTTAGTGTTGAAAAACCACTTTTCGCACTTGTGTTGGTGCAGGAAACCACTTTTGCACTTGTATTAGTGTGGAAAAAACACTTTTTGCACTTGTGATAGTGTTGAAAAACCACTTTTCGCACTTGTGTTAGTGTTGAAAAACCACTTTTCGCACTTGTGTTGGTGCAGGAAACCACTTTTGCACTTGTATTAGTGTGGAAAAAACACTTTTCACACTTGTGTTTGTGTTGAAAAACCACATTTCGCACTTGTGTTAGTGTTGAAAAACCACTTTTCGCACTTGTGTTGGTGCAGGAAACCACTTTTGCACTTGTATTAGAGTGGAAAAAACACTTTTTGCACTTGTGATAGTGTTGAAAAACCACTTTTCTCACTTGTGTTAGTGTTGAAAAACCACTTTTCGCACTTGTGTTGGTGCAGGAAACCACTTTTGCACTTGTATTAGTGTGGAAAAAACACTTTTTGCACTTGTGATAGTGTTGAAAAACCACTTTTCGCACTTGTGTTAGTGTTGAAAAACCACTTTTCGCACTTGTGTTGGTGCAGGAAACCACTTTTGCACTTGTATTAGTGTGGAAAAAACACTTTTCACACTTGTGTTTGTGTTGAAAAACCACTTTTCGCACTTGTGATAGTGTTGAAAAACCACTTTTCGCACTTGTGTTGGTGCAGGAAACCACTTTTGCACTTGTATTAGAGTGGAAAAAACACTTTTTGCACTTGTGATAGTGTTGAAAAACCACTTTTCTCACTTGTGTTAGTGTTGAAAAACCACTTTTCGCACTTGTGTTAGTGTTGAAAAACCACTTTTTGCACTTGTGTTAGTGTTGAAAAACCACTTTTCGCACTTGTATTAGTGTTGAAAAACCACTTTTCGCACTTGTGTTGGTGCAGGAAACCACTTTTGCACTTGTATTAGTGTGGAAAAAACACTTTTCGCACTTGTGTTAGTGTTGAAAAACCACTTTTCGCACTTGTGTTGGTGCAGGAAACCACTTTTGCACTTGTATTAGTGTGGAAAAACCACTTTTTGCACTTGTGTTAGTGTTGAAAAACCACTTTTCGCACTTGTGTTAGTGTTGAAAAACCACTTTTCGCACTTGTGTTGGTGCAGGAAACCACTTTTGCACTTGTATTAGTGTGGAAAAAACACTTTTTGCACTTGTGATAGTGTTGAAAAACCACTTTTCGCACTTGTGTTAGTGTTGAAAAACCACTTTTCGCACTTGTGTTGGTGCAGGAAACCACTTTTGCACTTGTATTAGTGTGGAAAAAACACTTTTCACACTTGTGTTTGTGTTGAAAAACCACTTTTCGCACTTGTGTTAGTGTTGAAAAACCACTTTTCGCACTTGTGTTGGTGCAGGAAACCACTTTTGCACTTGTATTAGAGTGGAAAAAACACTTTTTGCACTTGTGATAGTGTTGAAAAACCACTTTTCTCACTTGTGTTAGTGTTGAAAAACCACTTTTCGCACTTGTGTTAGTGTGGAAAAAACACTTTTCGCACTTGTGTTCGTGTTGAAAAACCACTTTTCGCACTTGTGTTGGTGCAGGAAACCACTTTTGCACTTGTATTAGTGTGGAAAAACCACTTTTCGCACTTGTGTTAGTGTTGAAAAACCACTTTTCGCACTTGTGTTAGTGTTGAAAAACCACTTTTCGCACTTGTGTTAGTGTTGAAAAACCACTTTTCGCACTTGTATTAGTGTGGAAAAAACACTTTTCGCACTTGTGTTAGTGTTGAAAAACCACTTTTCGCACTTGTGTTCGTGTTGAAAAACCACTTTTCGCACTTGTGTTTGTGCAGGAAACCAGTTTTGCACTTGTATTACTGTGGAAAAACCACTTTTCGCACTTGTGTTAGTGTTGAAAAACCACTTTTTGCACTTGTGTTAATGTTGAAAAACCACTTTTCGCACTTGTGTTGGTGCAGGAAACCACTTTTGCACTTGTATTAGTGTGGAAAAACCACTTTTTGCACTTGTGTTAGTGTTGAAAAACCACTTTTCGCACTTGTGTTAGTGTTGAAAAACCACTTTTCGCACGTGTGTTGGTGCAGGAAACCACTTTTGCACTTGTATTAGAGTGAAAAAAACACTTTTTGCACTTGTGATAGTGTTGAAAAACCACTTTTCTCACTTGTGTTAGTGTTGAAAAACCACTTTTCGCACTTGTGTTAGTGTTGAAAAACCACTTTTCGCACTTGTGTTGGTGCAGGAAACCACTTTTGCACTTGTATTAGTGTGGAAAAACCACTTTTCGCACTTGTGTTCGTGTTGAGAAACCACTTTTCGCACTTGTGTTAGTGTTGAAAAACCACTTTTCGCACTTGTGTTGGTGCAGGAAACCACTTTTGCACTTGTATTAGTGTGGAAAAACCACTTTTCGCACTTGTGTTGGTGTTGAAAAACCACTTTTCGCACTTGTGTTAGTGTTGAAAAACCACTTTTTGCACTTGTGTTGGTGCAGGAAACCACTTTTGCACTTGTATTAGTGTGGAAAAACCACTTTTTGCACTTGTGTTAGTGTTGAAAAACCACTTTTCGCACTTGTGTTAGTGTTGAAAAACCACTTTTCGCACTTGTGTTCGTGCAGGAAACCTCTTTTGCACTTGTATTAGTGTGGAAAAAACACTTTTTGCACTTGTGATAGTGTTGAAAAACCACTTTTCGCACTTGTGTTAGTGTTGAAAAACCACTTTTCGCACTTGTGTTGGTGCAGGAAACCACTTTTGCACTTGTATTAGTGTGGAAAAACCACTTTTCGCAATTGTGTTAGTGTTGAAAAACCACTTTTCGCACTTGTGTTAGTGTTGAAAAACCACTTTTCGCACTTGTGTTGGTGCAGGAAACCACTTTTGCACTTGTATTAGTGTGGAAAAAACACTTTTCACACTTGTGTTTGTGTTGAAAAACCACTTTTCGCACTTGTGATAGTGTTGAAAAACCACTTTTCGCACTTGTGTTGGTGCAGGAAACCACTTTTGCACTTGTATTAGAGTGGAAAAAACACTTTTTGCACTTGTGATAGTGTTGAAAAACCACTTTTCTCACTTGTGTTAGTGTTGAAAAACCACTTTTCGCACTTGTGTTAGTGTTGAAAAACCACTTTTTGCACTTGTGTTAGTGTTGAAAAACCACTTTTCGCACTTGTGTTGGTGCAGGAAACCACTTTTGCACTTGTATTAGTGTGGAAAAAACACTTTTTGCACTTGTGTTAGTGTTGAAAAACCACTTTTCGCACTTGTATTAGTGTTGAAAAACCACTTTTCGCACTTGTGTTGGTGCAGGAAACCACTTTTGCACTTGTATTAGTGTGGAAAAAACACTTTTCGCACTTGTGTTAGTGTTGAAAAACCACTTTTCGCACTTGTGTTAGTGTTGAAAAACCACTTTTCACACTTGTGTTGGTGCAGGAAACCACTTTTGCACTTGTATTAGTGTGGAAAAACCACTTTTCGCACTTGTGTTAGTGTTGAAAAACCACTTTCTGCACTTGTGTTAGTGTTGAAAAACCACTTTTCACACTTGTGTTGGTGCAGTAAACCACTTTTGCACTTGTATTAGTGTGGAAAAACCACTTTTCGCACTTGTGTTAGTGTTGAAAAACCACTTTTTGCACTTATGTTAGTGTTGAAAAACCACTTTTCGCACTTGTGTTGGTGCAGGAAACCACTTTTGCACTTGTATTAGTGTGGAAAAAACACTTTTTGCACTTGTGATAGTGTTGAAAAACCACTTTTCACACTTGTGTTAGTGTTGAAAAACCACTTTTCGCACTTGTGTTAGTGTTGAAAAACCACTTTTCGCACTTGTGTTGGTGCAGGAAACCACTTTTGCACTTGTATTAGTGTGGAAAAAAACACTTTTCGCACTTGTGTTAGTGTTGAAAAACCACTTTTCGCACTTGTGTTAGTGTTGGAAAACCACTTTTCGCACTTGTGTTAGTGTTGAAAAACCACTTTTCGCACTTGTGTTGGTGCAGGAAACCACTTTTGCACTTGTATTAGTGTGGAAAAACCACTTTTCGCACTTGTGTTAGTGTTGAAAAACCACTTTTCGCACTTGTGTTAGTGTTGAAAAACCACTTTTCGCACTTGTGTTGGTGCAGGAAACCACTTTTGCACTTGTATTAGTGTGGAAAAAACACTTTTTGCACTTGTAATAGTGTTGAAAAACCACTTTTCACACGTGTGTTAGTGTTGAAAAACCACTTTTCGCACTTGTGTTGGTGCAGGAAACCACTTTTGCACTTGTATTAGTGTGGAATAACCACTTTTCGCACTTGTGTTAGTGTTGAAAAACCACTTTTCGCACTTGTGTTAGTGTTGAAAAACCACTTTTCGCACTTGTGTTGGTGCAGGAAACCACTTTTGCACTTGTATTAGTGTGGAAAAACCACTTTTCGCACTTGTGTTAGTGTTGAAAAACCACTTTTCGCACTTGTGTTAGTGTTGAAAAACCACTTTTCGCACTTGTGTTAGTGTTGAAAAACCACTTTTCGCACTTGTGTTAGTGTTGAAAAACCACTTTTTGCACTTGTGATAGTGTTGAAAAACCACTTTTCGCACTTGTGTTAGTGTTGAAAAACCACTTTTTGCACTTGTGTTGGTGCAGGAAACCACTTTTGCACTTGTATTAGTGTGGAAAAACCACTTTTCGCAATTGTGTTAGTGTTGAAAAACCACTTTTCGCACTTGTGTTAGTGTTGAAAAACCACTTTTCGCACTTGTGTTGGTGCAGGAAACCACTTTTGCACTTGTATTAGTGTGGAAAAAAACACTTTTCACACTTGTGTTTGTGTTGAAAAACCACTTTTCGCACTTGTGTTAGTGTTGAAAAACCACTTTTCGCACTTGTGTTGGTGCAGGAAACCACTTTTGCACTTGTATTAGAGTGGAAAAAAACACTTTTTGCACTTGTGATAGTGTTGAAAAACCACTTTTCTCACTTGTGTTAGTGTTGAAAAACCACTTTTCGCACTTGTGTTAGTGTTGAAAAACCACTTTTTGCACTTGTGTTAGTGTTGAAAAACCACTTTTCGCACGTGTGTTAGTGTTGAAAAACCACTTTTCGCACTTTGTGTTAGTGTTGAAAAACCACTTTTCGCACTTGTGTTAGTGTTGAAAAACCACTTTTTGCACTTGTGATAGTGTTGAAAAACCACTTTTCGCACGTGTGTTAGTGTTGAAAACCACTTTTCGCACTTGTGTTGGTGCAGGAAACCACTTTTGCACTTGTATTAGTGTGGAATAACCACTTTTCGCACTTGTGTTAGTGTTGAAAAACCACTTTTCGCACTTGTGTTAGTGTTGAAAAACCACTTTTTGCACTTGTGTTAGTGTTGAAAAACCACTTTTCGCACTTGTGTTGGTGCAGGACACCACTTTTGCACTTGTATTAGTGTGGAAAAACCACTTTTCGCACTTGTGTTAGTGTTGAAAAACCACTTTTCGCACTTGTGTTAGTGTTGAAAAACCACTTTTCGCACTTGTGTTAGTGTTGAAAAACCACTTTTCGCACTTGTGTTAGTGTTGAAAAACCACTTTTCGCACTTGTGTTCGTGTTGAAAAACCACTTTTCGCACTTGTGTTAGTGTTGAAAAACCACTTTTCGCACTTGTGTTAGTGTTGAAAAACCACTTTTCGCACTTGTGTTGATGCAGGAAACCACTTTTGCACTTGTATTAGTGTGGCAAAACCACTTTTTGCACATGTGTTAGTGTTGAAAAACCACTTTTCGCACTTGTGTTAGTGTTGAAAAACCACTTTTCGCACTTGTGTTGGTGCAGGCAACCACTTTTGCACTTGTATTAGTGTGGAAAAACCACTTTTTACACTTGTGTTAGTGTTGAAAAACCACTTTTCGCACTTGTGTTAGTGTTGAAAAACCACTTTTC
Source organism: Myxine glutinosa (assembly GCF_964187855.1). Taxonomy (NCBI): domain Eukaryota; kingdom Metazoa; phylum Chordata; class Myxini; order Myxiniformes; family Myxinidae; genus Myxine; species Myxine glutinosa. The sequence goes on along the minus strand of NW_027618513.1, from coordinate 8,825 downwards.
GCACTTGTGTTGGTGCAGGAAACCACTTTTGCACTTGTATTAGTGTGGAAAAAACACTTTTTGCACTTGTGATAATGTTGAAAAACCACTTTTCGCACTTGTGTTAGTGTTGAAAAACCACTTTTCGTACTTGTGTTAGTGTTGAAAAACCACTTTTCGCACTTGTATTAGTGTGCAAAAACCACTTTTTGCACTTGTGTTAGTGTTGAAAAACCACTTTTCGCACTTGTGTTAGTGTTGAAAACCACTTTTCGCACTTGTGTTAGTGTTGAAAAACCACTTTTCGCACTTGTGTTAGTGTTGAAAAACCACTTTTCGCACTTGTGTTGGTGCAGGAAACCACTTTTGCACTTGTATTAGTGTGGAAAAACCACTTTTCGCACTTGTGTTAGTGTTGAGAAACCACTTTTCGCACTTGTGTTAGTGTTGAAAAACCACTTTTCGCACTTGTGTTGGTGCAGGAAACCACTTTTGCACTTGTATTAGTGTGGAAAAACCACTTTTCGCACTTGTGTTGGTGTTGAAAAACCACTTTTCGCACTTGTGTTAGTGTTGAAAAATCACTTTTTGCACTTGTGTTGGTGCAGGAAACCACTTTTGCACTTGTATTAGTGTGGAAAAAACCACTTTTTGCACTTGTGTTAGTGTTGAAAAACCACTTTTCGACTTGTGTTGGTGCAGGAAACCACTTTTGCACTTGTATTAGTGTGGAAAAAACACTTTTTGCACTTGTGATAGTGTTGAAAAACCACTTTTCGCACTTGTGTTAGTGTTGAAAAACCACTTTTCGCACTTGTGTTGGTGCAGGAAACCACTTTTGCACTTGTATTAGTGTGGAAAAAACACTTTTCACACTTGTGTTTGTGTTGAAAAACCACATTTCGCACTTGTGTTAGTGTTGAAAAACCACTTTCGCACTTGTGTTGGTGCAGGAAACCACTTTTGCACTTGTATTAGAGTGGAAAAAACACTTTTTGCACTTGTGATAGTGTTGAAAAACCACTTTTCTCACTTGTGTTAGTGTTGAAAAACCACTTTTCGCACTTGTGTTAGTGTGGAAAAACACTTTTCGCACCTTGTGTTCGTGTTGAAAAACCACTTTTCGCACTTGTGTTGGTGCAGGAAACCACTTTTGCACTTGTATTAGTGTGGGAAAACCACTTTTCGCACTTGTGTTAGTGTTGAAAAACCACTTTCGCACTTGTGTTAGTGTTGAAAAACCACTTTTCGCACTTGTATTAGTGTGGAAAAAACACTTTTCGCACTTGTGTTAGTGTGAAAAACCACTTTTCGCACTTGTGTTCGTGTTGAAAAACCACTTTTCGCACTTGTGTTTGTGCAGGAAACCAGTTTTGCACTTGTATTACTGTGGAAAAAACCACTTTTCGCACTTGTGTTAGTGTTGAAAAACCACTTTTTGCACTTGTGTTAATGTTGAAAAACCACTTTTCGCACTTGGTGTTGGTGCAGGAAACCACTTTTGCACTTGTATTAGTGTGGAAAAACCACTTTTTGCACTTGTGTTAGTGTTGAAAAACCACTTTTCGCACTTGTGTTAGTGTTGAAAAACCACTTTTTGCACTTGTGTTGGAAACCTCTTTGCACTTGTATTAGTGTGGAAAAACCACTTTTTGCACTTGTGTTAGTGTTGAAAAACACTTTTCGCACTTGTGTTAGTGTTGAAAAACCACTTTTCGCACTTGTGTTTGTGCAGGAAACCTCTTTTGCACTTGTATTAGTGTGGAAAAAACACTTTTTGCACTTGTGATAGTGTTGAAAAACCACTTTTCGCACTTGTGTTAGTGTTGAAAACCACTTTTCGCACTTGTGTTCGTGTTGAAAAACCACTTTTCGCACTTGTGTTTGTGCAGGAAACCAGTTTTGCACTTGTATTACTGTGGAAAAACCACTTTTCGCACTTGTGTTAGTGTTGACAAAACCACTTTTTGCACTTGTGTTAATGTTGAAAAACCACTTTTCGCACTTGTGTTGGTGCAGGAAACCACTTTTGCACTTGTATTAGTGTGGAAAAACCACTTTTTGCACTTGTGTTAGTGTTGAAAAACCACTTTTCGCACTTGTGTTAGTGTTGAAAAACCACTTTTTGCACTTGTGTTGGTGCAGGAACCACTTTTGCACTTGTATTAGTGTGGAAAAACCACTTTTTGCACTTGTGTTAGTGTTGAAAAACACTTTTCGCACTTGTGTTAGTGTTGAAAAACCACTTTTCGCACTTGTGTTGGTGCAGGAAACCTCTTTTGCACTTGTATTAGTGTGGAAAAAACACTTTTTGCACTTGTGATAGTGTTGAAAAACCACTTTTCGCACTTGTGTTAGTGTTGAAAAACCACTTTTCGCACTTGTGTTGTGCAGGAAACACTTTTGCACTTGTATTAGTGTGGAAAAACCACTTTTCGCAATTGTGTTAGTGTTGAAAAACCACTTTTCGCACTTGTGTTAGTGTTGAAAAACCACTTTTCGCACTTGTGTTGGTGCAGGAAACCACTTTTGCACTTGTATTAGTGTGAAAAAACACTTTTCACACTTGTGTTTGTGTTGAAAAACCACATTTCGCACTTGTGATAGTGTTGAAAAACCACTTTTCGCACTAGTGTTGGTGTGTTGGTGCAGGAAACCACTTTTGCACTTGTATTAGAGTGGAAAAAACACTTTTTGCACTTGTGATAGTGTTGAAAAACCACTTTTCTCACTTGTGTTAGTGTTGAAAAACCACTTTTCGCACTTGTGTTAGTGTTGAAAAACCACTTTTTGCACTTGTGTTAGTGTTGAAAAACCACTTTTCGCACTTGTGTTGGTGCAGGAAACCACTTTTGCACTTGTATTAGTGTGGAAAAAACACTTTTTGCACTTGTGTTAGTGTTGAAAAACCACTTTTCGCACTTGTATTAGTGTTGAAAAACCACTTTTCGCACTTGTGTTGGTGCAGGAAACCACTTTTGCACTTGTATTAGTGTGGAAAAAACACTTTTCGCACTTGTGTTAGTGTTGAAAAACCACTTTTCGCACTTGTGTTAGTGTTGAAAAACCACTTTTCACACTTGTGTTGGTGCAGGAAACCACTTTTGCACTTGTATTAGTGTGGAAAAACCACTTTTTGCACTTGTGTTAGTGTTGAAAAACCACTTTCCGCACTTGTGTTAGTGTTGAAAAACCACTTTTCACACTTGTGTTGGTGCAGTAAACCACTTTTGCACTTGTATTAGTGTGGAAAAACCACTTTTCGCACTTGTGTTAGTGTTGAAAAACCACTTTTTGCACTTATGTTAGTGTTGAAAAACCACTTTTCGCACTTGTGTTGGTGCAGGAAACCACTTTTGCACTTGTATTAGTGTGGAAAAAACACTTTTTGCACTTGTGATAGTGTTGAAAAACCACTTTTCACACTTGTGTTAGTGTTGAAAAACCACTTTTCGCACTTGTGTTAGTGTTGAAAAACCACTTTTCGCACTTGTGTTGGTGCAGGAAACCACTTTTGCACTTGTATTAGTGTGGAAAAAACACTTTTCGCACTTGTGTTAGTGTTGAAAAACCACTTTTCGCACTTGTGTTAGTGTTGGAAAACCACTTTTCGCACTTGTGTTAGTGTTGAAAAACCACTTTTCGCACTTGTGTTGGTGCAGGAAACCACTTTTGCACTTGTATTAGTGTGGAAAAACCACTTTTCGCACTTGTGTTAGTGTTGAAAAACCACTTTTCGCACTTGTGTTAGTGTTGAAAAACCACTTTTCGCACTTGTGTTGGTGCAGGAAACCACTTTTGCACTTGTATTAGTGTGGAAAAAACACTTTTTGCACTTGTGATAGTGTTGAAAAACCACTTTTCACACGTGTGTTAGTGTTGAAAAACCACTTTTCGCACTTGTGTTGGTGCAGGAAACCACTTTTGCACTTGTATTAGTGTGGGGAATAACCACTTTTCGCACTTGTGTTAGTGTTGAAAAACCACTTTTCGCACTTGTGTTAGTGTTGAAAAACCACTTTTCGCACTTGTGTTGGTGCAGGAAACCACTTTTGCACTTGTATTAGTGTGGAAAAACCACTTTTTGCACTTGTGTTAGTGTTGAAAAACCACTTTTCGCACTTGTGTTAGTGTTGAAAAACACTTTTCGCACTTGTGTTAGTGTTGAAAAACCACTTTTCGCACTTGTGTTAGTGTTGAAAAACCACTTTTTGCACTTGTGATAGTGTTGAAAAACCACTTTTCACACTTGTGTTAGTGTTGAAAAACCACTTTTCGCACTTGTGTTGGTGCAGGAAACCACTTTTGCACTTGTATTAGTGTGGAAAAACCACTTTTCGCAATTGTGTTAGTGTTGAAAAAACCACTTTTCGCACTTGTGTTAGTGTTGAAAAACCACTTTTCGCACTTGTGTTGGTGCAGGAAACCACTTTTGCACTTGTATTAGTGTGGAAAAAACACTTTTCACACTTGTGTTTGTGTTGAAAAACCACTTTTCGCACTTGTGTTAGTGTTGAAAAACCACTTTTCGCACTTGTGTTGGTGCAGGAAACCACTTTTGCACTTGTATTAGAGTGGAAAAAACACTTTTTGCACTTGTGATAGTGTTGAAAAACCACTTTTCTCACTTGTGTTAGTGTTGAAAAACCACTTTTCGCACTTGTGTTAGTGTTGAAAAACCACTTTTTGCACTTGTGTTAGTGTTGAAAAACCACTTTTCGCACGTGTGTTAGTGTTGAAAAACCACTTTTCGCACTTGTGTTAGTGTTGAAAAACCACTTTTCGCACTTGTGTTAGTGTTGAAAAACACTTTTTGCACTTGTGATAGTGTTGAAAAACCACTTTTCGCACGTGTGTTAGTGTTGAAAAACCACTTTTCGCACTTGTGTTGGTGCAGGAAACCACTTTTGCACTTGTATTAGTGTGGAATAACCACTTTTCGCACTTGTGTTAGTGTTGAAAAACCACTTTTCGCACTTGTGTTAGTGTTGAAAAACCACTTTTTGCACTTGTGTTAGTGTTGAAAAACCACTTTTCGCACTTGTGTTGGTGCAGGACACCACTTTTGCACTTGTATTAGTGTGGAAAAACCACTTTTCGCACTTGTGTTAGTGTTGAAAAACCACTTTTCGCACTTGTGTTAGTGTTGAAAAACCACTTTTCGCACTTGTGTTAGTGTTGAAAAACCACTTTTCGCACTTGTGTTAGTGTTGAAAAACCACTTTTCGCACTTGTGTTCGTGTTGAAAAACACACTTTTCGCACTTGTGTTAGTGTTGAAAAACCACTTTTCGCACTTGTGTTGATGCAGGAAACCACTTTTGCACTTGTATTAGTGTGGCAAAACCACTTTTCGCACATGTGTTAGTGTTGAAAAACCACTTTTCGCACTTGTGTTAGTGTTGAAAACCACTTTTCGCACTTGTGTTGGTGCAGGCAACCACTTTTGCACTTGTATTAGTGTGGAAAAACCACTTTTCACACTTGTGTTAGTGTTGAAAAACCACTTTTCGCACTTGTGTTAGTGTTGAAAAACCACTTTTCGCACTTGTGTTGGTGCAGGAAACCACTTTTGCACTTGTATTAGTGTGGAAAAAACACTTTTTGCACTTGTGATAATGTTGAAAAACCACTTTTCGCACTTGTGTTAGTGTTGAAAAACCACTTTTCGTACTTGTGTTAGTGTTGAAAAACCACTTTTCGCACTTGTATTAGTGTGCAAAAACCACTTTTTGCACTTGTGTTAGTGTTGAAAAACCACTTTTCGCACTTGTGTTAGTGTTGAAAACCACTTTTCGCACTTGTGTTTGTGTTGAAAAACCACTTTTCGCACTTGTGTTGGTGCAGGAAACCACTTTTGCACTTGTATTAGTGTGGAAAAAACACTTTTCGCACTTGTGTTCGTGTTGAAAAACCACTTTTCGCACTTGTGTTGGTGCAGGAAACCACTTTTGCACTTCTATTAGTGTGGAAAAACCACTTTTCGCACTTGTGTTAGTGTTGAAAAACCACTTTTCGCACTTGTGTTAGTGTTGAAAAACCACTTTTCGCACTTGTATTAGTGTGGAAAAAACACTTTTCGCACTTGTGTTAGTGTTGAAAAACCACTTTTCGCACTTGTGTTCGTGTTGAAAAACCACTTTTCGCATTTGTGTTTGTGCAGGAAACCAGTTTTGCACTTGTATTACTGTGGAAAAACCACTTTTCGCACTTGTGTTAGTGTTGAAAAACCACTTTTTGCACTTGTGTTAATGTTGAAAAACCACTTTTCGCACTTGTGTTGGTGCAGGAAACCACTTTTGCACTTGTATTAGTGTGGAAAAACCACTTTTTGCACTTGTGTTAGTGTTGAAAACCACTTTTCGCACTTGTGTTAGTGTTGAAAAACCACTTTTCGCACGTGTGTTGGTGCAGGAAACCACTTTTGCACTTGTATTAGTGTGGAAAAAACACTTTTCGCACTTGTGTTAGTGTTGAAAAACCACTTTTCGCACTTGTGTTAGTGTTGAAAAACCACTTTTCGCACTTGTGTTTGTGTTGAAAAACCACTTTTCGCACTTGTGTTGGTGCAGGAAACCACTTTTGCACTTGTATTAGTGTGGAAAAAACACTTTTCGCACTTGTGTTCGTGTTGAAAAACCACTTTTCGCACTTGTGTTGGTTCAGTAAACCACTTTTGCACTTGTATTAGTGTGGAAAAACCACTTTTCGCACTTGTGTTAGTGTTGAAAAACCACTTTTCGCACTTGTGTTGGTGCAGGAAACCACTTTTGCACTTGTATTAGTGTGGAAAAACCACTTTTCGCAATTGTGTTAGTGTTGAAAAACCACTTTTCGCACTTGTGTTAGTGTTGAAAAACCACTTTTCGCACTTGTGTTGGTGCAGGAAACCACTTTTGCACTTGTATTAGTGTGGAAAAACCACTTTTCGCAATTGTGTTAGTGTTGAAAAACCACTTTTCGCACTTGTGTTAGTGTTGAAAAACCACTTTTCGCACTTGTGTTGGTGCAGGAAACCACTTTTGCACTTGTATTAGTGTGGAAAAAACACTTTTCACACTTGTGTTTGTGTTGAAAACCACTTTTCGCACTTGTGTTAGTGTTGAAAAACCACTTTTCGCACTTGTGTTGGTGCAGGAAACCACTTTTGCACTTGTATTAGAGTGGAAAAAAACACTTTTTGCACTTGTGATAGTGTTGAAAAACCACTTTTCTCACTTGTGTTAGTGTTGAAAAACCACTTTTCGCACTTGTGTTAGTGTTGAAAAACCACTTTTTGCACTTGTGTTAGTGTTGAAAAACCACTTTTCGCACGTGTGTTAGTGTTGAAAAACCACTTTTCGCACTTGTGTTAGTGTTGAAAAAACCACTTTTCGCACTTGTGTTAGTGTTGAAAAACCACTTTTTGCACTTGTGATAGTGTTGAAAACCACTTTTCGCACGTGTGTTAGTGTTGAAAAACCACTTTTCGCACTTGTGTTGGTGCAGGAAACCACTTTTGCACTTGTATTAGTGTGGAATAACCACTTTTCGCCACTTGTGTTAGTGTTGAAAAACCACTTTTCGCACTTGTGTTAGTGTTGAAAAACCACTTTTTGCACTTGTGTTAGTGTTGAAAAACCACTTTTCGCACTTGTGTTGGTGCAGGACACCACTTTTGCACTTGTATTAGTGTGGAAAAACCACTTTTCGCACTTGTGTTAGTGTTGAAAAACCACTTTTCGCACTTGTGTTAGTGTTGAAAAACCACTTTTCGCACTTGTGTTAGTGTTGAAAAACCACTTTTCGCACTTGTGTTAGTGTTGAAAAACCACTTTTCGCACTTGTGTTCGTGTTGAAAAACCACTTTTCGCACTTGTGTTAGTGTTGAAAAACCACTTTTCGCACTTGTGTTGATGCAGGAAACCACTTTTGCACTTGTATTAGTGTGGCAAAACCACTTTTCGCACATGTGTTAGTGTTGAAAAACCACTTTTCGCACTTGTGTTAGTGTTGAAAAACCACTTTTCGCACTTGTGTTGGTGCAGGCAACCACTTTTGCACTTGTATTAGTGTGGAAAAACCACTTTTCACACTTGTGTTAGTGTTGAAAAACCACTTTTCGCACTTGTGTTAGTGTTGAAAAACCACTTTTCGCACTTGTGTTGGTGCAGGAAACCACTTTTGCACTTGTATTAGTGTGGAAAAAACACTTTTTGCACTTGTGATAATGTTGAAAAACCACTTTTCGCACTTGTGTTAGTGTTGAAAAACCACTTTTCGTACTTGTGTTAGTGTTGAAAAACCACTTTTCGCACTTGTATTAGTGTGCAAAAACCACTTTTGCACTTGTGTTAGTGTTGAAAAACCACTTTTTGCACTTGTGTTAGTGTTGAAAAACCACTTTTCGCACTTGTGTTTGTGTTGAAAAACACTTTCGCACTTGTGTTGGTGCAGGAAACACTTTTGCACTTGTATTAGTGTGGAAAAAACACTTTTCGCACTTGTGTTCGTGTTGAAAAACCACTTTTCGCACTTGTGTTGGTGCAGGAAACCACTTTTGCACTTGTATTAGTGTGGAAAAACCACTTTTCGCACTTGTGTTAGTGTTGAAAAACCACTTTTCGCACTTGTGTTAGTGTTGAAAAACCACTTTTCGCACTTGTATTAGTGTGGAAAAAACACTTTTCGCACTTGTGTTAGTGTTGAAAAAACCACTTTTCGCACTTGTGTTCGTGTTGAAAAACCACTTTTCGCATTTGTGTTTGTGCAGGAAACCAGTTTTGCACTTGTATTACTGTGGAAAAACACTTTTCGCACTTGTGTTAGTGTTGAAAAACCACTTTTTGCACTTGTGTTAATGTTGAA